>NC_056751.1:76026680-76116680 GCF_019279795.1 Protopterus annectens | reverse complement strand
CTGATATTCTCACTCCAACAGTCTAATCAATAAAAAAAGGGTCTGTTGCCATGGATATGAACGTTCTTACTGTCTTCCTTTACTGGCTTGGTGGATAGGGGCATCCTGAGGCAATGTAGAAATTGCCTCATGTTTACTGACAACCAATTAATTCTCAAACAAACTGATACGGTAAGTGAGAGATGTAGTTGCGCAACATCAGTGGAGGCAAAGCTCTCACATAAAAAGACTCAATGTCAATAAGGTTGTCAGTAGTACACATGCTGCACCCATCACGCACAATTCAAAGCAGACATATAGACCCACATACACTGAGGCACTTACATATTACCTTCCTAAACCTCAAAGACCTCCTAGACAAAGTACACATAAGAAATACCCTCGGCAGCCCCAAACACACTCTTTCAAAAACAACACCCACATCAACACATAGAACTACATCTCATGGAGTCTCTACCTCTAAGCCCATAAGGCAAGTCAACACACAATCCAACATTCTAGTCATTAGAGACTCCATCATGAGAAACACTGATGTCCTTCTCACCAGGCTGAGTAAGAAGAAAGTTACTGTCAGTTGCTTATCAGGGGCTAGGATCTGCCACATTACGCATGCACTCAGGTCATTGGACCACAATTACCAATATGACTCAGTCACAGATCATGTAGGAGTAAATGATCTGAGACATACCTCCCTAGAATATATGACGGGAAACATCATAGAGCTCTTGGAATATGTGTCTCAGGCTGGTATGAGCCTAGCACTGAGCAGCAATTTGCCGTCTCCAAGGATGATGCCATAATATGAACAAACGATGACTGACTTTAATTACTGGCTTAATTTCTGGTGTCATTCTAATGGGGTGCAATATTTGTCAGCATAGAAGGAGATGGTCAACAGACCACTCTGCTTTGCCAGGGATGGTCTTCACTTCTCCCCTCTATGCTTTCGAATATTGGCTAAAACATTGTCTTCCCCCGTAATGCCTTTTTAGGCCATGCCAAACTGAAAGTACTTCCGACATAGCAAATCAAAACCAAGAAAATCTAAAGGTATTGCTGCTCAATGCTAGGAGCCTAAACAAAAAACTCCACTCCCTGGAAGTTCTCTTTACTCTAGAGAATGCTGATGTTTATGCAGTCTCTGAGATGTGGTTTAAAGCCGTGGACAGCACACCAGCAGCACAAGGGCAACTCTACAAACACTCTGTGGCCCAAGCTTGGAATAAACTTCCCCTGGACATACGCTCTATCTCTCACACTTCACTATTTAAAAAAGAACTGAAGACACATTTATTCAACTCCAGAACCTGTCCCTGCTACAGCCCTGCATAGCTCTCCCATCCCCCCACACTCACATCACTCTCAGTTGATCCTACTGACACTCTTGACTCTCCCTCATTGTACACTAACAAAGAATTTTGTCCTGACAAGAAAAAAAAAAAAAAAAAACACATTTCAGTTTCTTTTTTTCTTTCAATTATAATCTTCACATATAGTTGTTTATTTATTACTATTGTTTGCTATTATTGTTTGTAGTACTTGTTTTCTTACTGTAATTATATATTGTACTTTCTGGAGCTTTTCTCCTTGGGTCTCCACTGAAAATGGGACAAAATCCCAGTTGGACTAACATGGTTAGCAAATGTCAAAAAATAAATAAAAATAAAGGATATAATGCCTTCCACAAATTTAGACCAGCTACTTCACAGGCAGAGACTAAAGGTGGAGGTGTCTCTATTTACATCAAAAATAAATATACTTCACGACTGGTCAAACATGACAATGCACATGACCTGCTCCTTGTTCTCAAATCACCATAGGTAAAATCCAATACCACTTCCTTGCAAGCTATAGGTCCCCTTCTTTTATTAAACGTACATGCACAGAAATTCCTGGATTATGTAAACACAAATTCCCTGGACCAGATAGTCAATACACCAATCAGGGGTGCAACCATACTGGATCTGGTCCTCACTAATATGGGAAGAGTACTGCACATGCCCTAGTGTAATGCCTTCCCTGGTAAGGTCAGACCACAAAATGGTCTCCTTTGAAGTAAGAATAAAACCTGGACCCCCAGCTCAACAGGGAATACTCAGGAATTATTCTAAGGTTAACCTCTTGCTATAAAGTGAGAGCCTGGCAAAATTTCAAGCCCCTATAAACCATTAGAACACTTCTGCCTAGGCAGAACTGTTCACAGAAACCCTGTACAAGCATGTTAATAGCTGCATAGAGACAGCCATACCCACCAGGAAGAAGTACAGAACTAACTCAAAAACAAGCCAATCTGGTGGAATCACAAAATCAATCAGCTGTATAACATGAGGAAGAAAATCATGGCAAAAATTAGGAGGTGCAGCACCCAGAAGGATAAAAGCACTCTCATCAAACTAAACAAACAACTCAGAGAGGACAAAGTCTACCAAAGCCAAAGTTGAGGTAAGTTTGGCCTCCCAGGCCAAGGACAACCACAAAGCATTCTTTAGCTGTCTGCATCCTCAAAGGCAATACACAGTTGTGGGCAGAGCTCATTGTAAATGGAGCCATACTGATTTAGACGATACAGCAAACCTCCTGGCTGAAAAATCCAGCTCCAACTTTACTCCTCTCTTCTCTTCAACCCTCCCTCAGGAAACATCATCAAATACAACTCCCCCTACTATCACCAGGGAAGAGGTCCTTAATGCTCACTCTAAGGCCAAGAACACTGCATCAATGGGCCCAGACAATATCCCAGGATGCCTTCTAAATAGCATGAAACATGACCTATCAGGGCCTCTGGAATTACAATTTAACTGTAGGCTCCATGCCTCATGAATGGATAAAGGCAACAGTCATCCCTCTGCACAAAGGTGGGCCATGTACAGACCCTGGAAACTACAGACCCATAAGTCTCATTAGTCTTGTATGTAAAACCATGGAAAGAATTATCATGGAGATGATCAACAGAGATATAGTAAACCTCCAGACACTGAACCCAACCCAGTTTGGTTTTGTCAAGGGCAGATCATGCCTACTCAACCTGGTGGACTTCTTTGAGAGGGTCACCAAAGCAATGGATTTGGGCAAAATCTTTCACACTGCCTACCTTGACCTGGCCAAGGCAATTGACACAATACCCCACTCGGGGATTGTTGACAAACTCAAAAGGTTAGGTACAAACCCGTAGGACACCCAGTGGATAGTCAAATGGCTCACAGACAGGACCCAGGAAGTTGGAATTGGGGAGTCCACCTCTACAAAGAGGCTAATCACAAGTGTAGTTTCTCAGGGATAAGCTTGGACTGCTTCTTTTTAGCATTTTCTTCTCAGAAGTCACGACCAATGTCAGTGGTCTCTGGCTGACTAAATTTGCATATGATTGCAAATTAGGAGCTGTCACTAAATCTCACACTGACACAAATGTTCTCCAGGAGGGGCTGACACAGACAAATAACTGGTGTCAGAGCCGTGGACTAAAACTAAATGCCAAGAAATGCATAATAGTATCCTTTGGGAAGTCATCCATACCTGGTAACTATCATATTGACAACACACACCCCTTAGAGCTGACCCAGTAGTCAGGGACTTAGGGATACACATAGATAGTAATCTAGCCTTTGATCATTACGTGTCTACAGTGGTGAGGAAATCATTCTATGTTGCGCAACTTATAAACAAAGGTATGGCATCTAAGTCCATGAACGTCATTGTTCCACTGTATTCAGCATTCATCAGACCTATCATTGAGTACAACGCACCCTCTGGTATGTACCTAACCAGGCATATCCAACAAATGGAATGTCCACAGAGGTTCCTCACTAAAAGAATACAGGGCATAAGTAATATGTCCTATGCAGACCGCCTCAAGGCCCTATCCCTGTATTCTGTCTCCTACAGGCTTTTGAGGGGAAATCTATGCCTGGCATACAGGGCATTGTTAGACCCCACTCTGATGGACCTCCTGCATATCCACAAAACAAACAGTACCAGAATTAACCGTTCTAAAGACTTAAGCCTTGCCTGTGTTATAAATAGGACCTGCTAGAGAGATAGGTATGTATCCCAGAGACTACCCCACCTATGGAACAGGCTCCCCATCCATATGAAGCAGAGTTCCTCCCTAATCCAATTCAAGTGCAACTTGGACAATTGGATGGGAAACCGAAAATTCATCCCTGGTTTGGCACCTATGTCTCTAATGCAAACAGGTAACCTGTAAATGGTTCATCTCCCAGGCCCATACTTACACTTATCAAGGGTATCAGAACTTGTCAGAGATTTGGGATCCATGGCTAGGCTTAAAAAGGCCCTTGTGGTTGTTAGCCTAGTAAACACCTATGAATCTAAGAAAATTCTTATGTGATATCTCATCAGGGAGACTAACGTGACGGCTGCGGCCATCGAACCTAGGGTTTGCAGAACTAGTCATGCGGGTACTTGCTTGCTTCTGATAATTGTTTCCACTTGAGTCTTGATCTTTTGCAATCTCAGATAAGGTAGGGAGGCTATGGAAGTACTGGTATTTAGTACTGCTTCTATGAATTCTACAAACTGAGCTGGAGTCAGATGTGACTTTTTTGTAATTTACGGTAATCCCCAGGTTGGCACAGGTCTGGAGAACGTAGTCTCTTGTTTGTTCTAGAAGATGCCTGGTGGGAGCAGTAATGAGCCAGTCATCTAAGTATGGAAACACCTGGAATCCTTGCAGTCTCAAGTGAGCTGCTAATAGTGCCATGCATTTATTAAACACCCTGGGGGCAGTGGTGAGACCAAAAGGCAGCGCTCTGAACTGATAATGACCGGCTCCCAGCAGAAAGCGCAGAAATCTCCTGAAGCGCTTGTCCATTTTTATGTGATAATACGCATTCTGGAGATCTATCGGGCACATCCAATTGTCTTTCCCTAGGAATCTGGGAACAGACTGAACGTGACCAGCTGGAATTTTGTCTGTCGAACAGATTTGTTCAAAACACTTGGATCCAAAATGGGTCTCCAGCCCCATGTCTTTTTTGGCACTAAAAAGAATCTTGAGTAAACTCCGGATTCTATCAAGTCTGGTGGGACCTCCTGGATCTTTTTCCTAGCAGTTTCTGAATTTCTAGTACTGCTGGTTCCCTCTGACTGGGTGTAATGTCGGGAATTTTCTTGCAAATTTGGGGGTGGGTAGAAGGAATGGTATAGAGTAGACTCTGGTTATAATCCTCTGCATCAGAAGTTATGTGAAGCCAGCATATCGGTGCTGGGATAAGTGTCCCCCAACTGCCTCCAGAGGAAGGAAATTGGGCCTCTTTTCAGGACCGCTGATAGGCTTCTAGAGATACCTTTTCTGGCAAACCCTGATTTTGTAGGCTTCCTCTGCCAAGTGGAAAGCATCTTCCATTAAAGCTCCCCTCTTTCCCCTTGGGGAAACCACTGCCATGGGTGTCCTGGAAAGGTCCTTGGGACTTTCTGAACCACATTTTCCTGTTCCTCTGGTTCCTAGATTAGGACCACTGAGGAGTAGAAAAAGATACACCCACTGCAGAAAGGGGCTTTCCATCCTTTTCCCACCTGGACGTTTCTCGAACTTTAGGGCAAAAATGAATGACATGTCAAAGGGGGCATTGACGAATGAAGACCTGAATGGCTTTGCAGATTTGCATAAGCATATCCAGGCATGTCTTCCTATGGCTACACCTGATCCTGCTGCTCTAGTCGTCCCTTTGGCTGCATTTGCTATGAGCCTCACGGATGAATTTGAAATGAACTCTAGGGTAGCCAACTGAGAAGCAAACTTATCTTGGACTTCTTCAGATACAGCTCCTGACAGGGTATCTGATAACTCCTTAATCAGATCCCTCTGGAGTTTGGTGAAGTGTGCCATAAAGTTCAAAGACCGTAAAGCAAAGGTAAACCTATCCATCACCCAAGACTCTGTATTGGGAGGATAGATAGTGGAACTTTCCTCTGCCAGTTCCTTTTTTGTGGTCACCGCCGCCACCATGACATTTATTTATTTATTTATTTTACATTTGTTAACCGGGGGTGTCTGACTGAGCCGAAAAGGCCCTTTTTCAGCAGAGGCCCGGGGAGAAAAGCTCCACAAAGAAAAAATTACAGACACATTTAGTTATTTAGACATAATCAGTATACACACAAATTACAAGAGACATGTTTTTACAGTGGTATGTGGCACAAACAGTTATAGTGGAGAGAACAATCAAAAAAATATTAATTTTAAAAATAAAGGTAAGTAATAGATTTGTGGTGTACAGCTGAACTTTGGAATGTAGGTAGAATACATACATAGTACACAGGTACAGTACATACATTGTAGATTAGCCAGTGTTTGTGAGTAAGATTGAAAAACTATTATCAATTGCTCTAGATTTAGTATGTATATGTTATCCGCTTTCACTAGCCTGGGTAGCAATCATGGCACTGCCAACTTTGCTTGAGATGTTGCCTGATGAGGTCTTTAAAGGAGGCTTTGGATGATGTGTTTTGAATGCTAGTAGGGACAGAGTTCCATTTTTTAGCCACCGAACTACTATATAGCGCATCTCCAAAGCTATTGTAACTGTTGGTGACTTCTAGTAGTAGTTTGCTTGATGATCTAAGAGGCCTTTTGGCTGAGTGATGTTGTACTAGGTTTTTGAGGGCAGGACACTTATTGGGGAGGTAATAGATAGAATGACAGAGGCAGAGCTGATTGTAGGTTAGGAGGTTGGGCAGTTCAAGCCAGTGGAGCTGTCTCAAAGCAGTACAGTGATGAGTTCTATATGAGCAATTTGCAGCAAAGCGGCAATTCTGTTATAGCAAGCTTCCATTTTGCTTAGTTCAGTTTTGTTGAGATTAGTCAGAATGGGAGATGCATAGAGTAGGGTGGATAGAAGTTGGGAGCGAGCAATGGCTGATCTTGTGTTGTTGGTAAGAAATGGTTTGATACGGTAGAGTGACCCCAGTTTGGCATGTACTTTTTTAATAGTTAAGTTCAGATGACTATCAAATTTTAGGTGGGAGTCTATGGTTATTCCCAATAGTTTAGCCTGTGCCACTGGAGCAATTGGAGTAGCATTTGTGGAGTAGATAGTGAATTGACTGTTAGTGTTTGTTAGAACTGGTTATAATCATAAGCTGAGTTTTCTTTGGATTGAGGATAAGTTGGGATTTGGTAAGGTAGTTTTCAACGTCAGAGAATGCTAGTTGAGTTGTTTGCAGGAGGGTGGGAATGTTTTGTGCAGCACAGATTAAGGTAGTGTCATCTGCATACTGAATTATAGATGCATGCTGTGTGGAGGTGTGGAGGTCATTTGTGAAGACTGTGAATAGTAGTGGTCCTAAGATAGAACCCTGTGGGACTCCTATAGTTATGGGCAGCTGAGGAGAGAGAGAATTTTCCCATTTCACAGCTTGGTACCTGTCAGTTAAGTAGCTTTGGAACCAGGTAAGAGTGGAATTAGATAGATGATATTGGTTTAGTTTGTTTAGCAGGATTTGGTGTGAGACTGTGTCAAATGCTTTGGACATATCCAAAAAAGAGTTGACACTTGCAGGCCTTCATTTTTGAGACGGTTTACTGTGTCTGTGAAGCAGAGGAGAGCTGTAATGGTACTATGGGCAGGTCTGAAACCATGCTGAGTAGGTGACAGGATGTTGCAGTCTAGGAGATAGTTTAGCATCTGGGTATGGATGCATTTTTCTAGGATTTTGGCCGGGGGGAGAGTAAAGCAATGGGTCTGTAGTTATCAAGTTCAGTGGAGGTCCCGCCTTTATGTATGGGTGTAACATAGGATATTTTCCAGAGTTTGGGCACATAGTTTTAAACAATTGATCTGTTTATGAGAGTGGAGACTGGGATAGCAATAGCATCTGCTGTGAGTTTCAAGAAATAGCTGGGGGGTAGGTCTGCTGCTGTTGATGAGGTTTTTAGTTTGGAGAGCATGGTTTTGATTGAAGTGGTGGAAACTGTTTTGAGGGTAAAGCTTGTATTAGTGTTATTTGTGTTGGGGGGGATAGTGAGGAAGGAACTGTCCTGTGATACTAAGGACAGAATTGAGTTCACAAAGTGGGAGTTGAATTGTGTTTCGATGGGAACTTTAGTGTCAGGGGTGGTTGGTTTGGGGGTAGCCTTTTGGGTGGATTTTAGTAGCTGGTTTACATTTTTCCAAAATTTTGCGGGTTGTGTTGGTATTTAGTTTGTAATGTTGTGTAGTAGGATTTTTTGTCCAGCCTAATGCATTTTTTGCACGGTTGCGCAGTTCTTGGTACTTAGTTAGGCTTTGTGTTTCTTTGTTTTTTTGATAGTAACGCCAGGCAGTGTCTCTGGACTTGAGGATTTGTTTGGTTTCTTTACTGAGCCAGGGGTTTGTAGGGGTTCTAACCTTGATTTTGCGCAATGGAGCGACAGTGTCTAGGTGTTGTAGAAATGTTTTGTTGAAATATGCTACAGCCTGGTCAAGTGGGAGGGTTTTTAGGGGGGTCCAGTCACAGTTACACAGTAAAGTGTTGAGGACCTCAGGAGAGAATTTTTTTGTGTTTCTAGTGGATATATAGTTAGTGGTTTTGCATATGCTTGTTCTACTACATATAAAGTATATTATGTTGTGGTCACTTAAGGTGTCTGGGAGACTGCCTGTGTGAGGGTACAATGTGGGGTTGCTAGTTAGGACCCAGTCAAGGATGGATTCCCTTTTAGATTTTTTATCACACCTAGTTGGAATTTGGACTAGCTGCTGGTAGCCATGGAGATTTATTAGATTACTTGGTGGTTCTGATATACAGGTGAACCAATCTAGGTTGAAGTCCCCAGAATAAGGGTTTCTTGTGAGTATGTGGAAGAACACCAGGATAAGAAGTCTTCAAGGCTAGCAGGTGTATTACCAGGTGGAATATAGATCACAATTGTGGTGATGACCTTTTTAGGGTGAAGTTGAAGTTGTGAAATAAGTATGTCCCAATTATTGGGGGAGGGGTAGGAGTTTGATAATTGACGGACAGTTAAGTTGGACATGTAGAGTAAGGCAGTTCCACCCCTTTACGAAGTGGTCTGTCTTGTCTAATGATATTGTAGCCAGTAGGGAGAACTTCTGAGTTAGCTATGTTTTTATTTAGCCAGGTTTCTGTTAAAGCAACTATGTCTGGGGAGTAGTGTGCTATTGTGGCCTGGAGTCCAGGTATTTTATTTTTGATACTTCTAATATTAATATTTAGCATTAAAAGATGGTTGGTTTTGCTGCTGTTGTTGATTTGCCCAGGGATGAAGAAAGTGGGGGTGTTATGTTCTGACATTTGTGTTGGAGCAGTTTGTGTTGGACAGGATGTATTTGGGCCTGGGTTGGGGTGGATATCCCCACTTATGGTGAGCCTGGAGTTAAAATGGTTATACAGATGTTGGAGTTTGGTGAGGAGTGTGAGAAAGTATTGTGTTTTTTTGGAGTAGGAATGAGAGCATATGTGTTTAGTTCTTAATTGGTCCGTTATGTAGTTCTTGAATAAGTGTGGGCAGATATTATTATAATGTGTGGTGTCTGTGTATGAGAGTGCATAATGCAGTGTTGTGCTACTAAGTTTAGGGATATTGCTAGAGTGATAACTTGTGGTGTTGTAAAGAATTATGAGAAGACAGACTAGATTTAGTTGTGTGATAGTCATGGTTATAAAGTTTATGTTGTTTCTAGGTGGGGGTCTGAATAGGAATTATAGGGTTGCACTATATGTGGATGGGGAAGTAGTGTGGGTGATGCAAAAAATGCCTAGTGGGAATGAGAGTGATTGGGAGTATTTTGTGTGGAGCAAGTTGGTGTGGTTTAATGTGATATGACTTGAGGAGCTGTGATTGGTGGAGGTGATGTGAGGGTGAGCTGTGGGTGTGGCTATGATTACTATAAATGTAGAGGTAGTGGGAGGGAATAGGGGGCAGGGCAGGGGAGCGGAGAGAGCCCGAGCGTTAGCGAGGGCGAACGGAGCGGGGCAGAGCCAACCAAGGCAAGAGAAAAAAGTAAGTATTACTTTACAAATCTGAACACTTTTAAAACAAATTCCTGAGGTCTAATGGCTTACCGGCTAGCAGAATGTAATTGCTGAAGAGCACTTGTGTCCTGGTGGGAGACTAGAAATTTAAAGATGGCTCCATGCTCAGCAGGATTCTAATATAGACTTTGTATTGGGGAGGGAGATAGCACAAGGGGTGTAAACCAGGTGGAATGCAAAGAAACCAGACAGGCAATCAGTGGAATCAGTGAAGGCCTCAGAGAGGGTAAGTAATAATTCAAACTACCTGTAAAGTGAAGGAGAGAAGAGACAGCAAAGTTTATTAAGGTTGGGAGTGTGTCTTTACATTGACTTGCTGATTAGTAACCAGTTTGTGCACAGATTAGAGTAGGGAGATACATTAGCAATGATAGAGATGCAAATAAGCAGGTGATCCTCCAAGTGATACAAACTAAGGCAGAAAAAACTGAGAGGGCTGCTTGATGGTTAATTTAATTTAGTTACAGGGATGTGAAATAAAAACTATACTGTCTATTGGACAGTTAGGATTACTGTACTATTGGGGGGGGGGGGACACAAGGCTACAACAGTCAGTTTTATTAGCAAGCTGAGAACTACTAAGAAATACTGCTAATGTAATAGCTTCACTCTCATAAAACATACAAGTAGAATGCCTGGGTGGACTGACCCTGCTCTTGAGGCTCAAAATGTATATCCTTGTTTAGTTTGCAATACTGATTCCTTCTTACACTGTATAGATGGAGTGGTAGCCGCAGACTGCAGATTTGCTTGAGTGTGCTCCTACTCTTGAGGCTCAAAATGTATGTCCTTGTTTAGTTTGCAATACTGATTCCTTCTTACACTGTATAGATGGAGTGGTAGCCGCAGACTGCAGATTTGCTTGAGTGTGCTCGGCTAGCAGAATGTAATTGCTGAAGAGCACTTGTGTCCTGGTGGGAGACTAGAAATTTAAAAAGACATCTACCGGTAATCCCTTTGTCCAAAACTGATGGTCTGCTGGTGCAGTTAAAATCTTGTCTGGCCTCTTGGGTATGGGTTTTATGGTGTCAGGAGCCTTCCACACCTGCTGCGAGATCAACTTAATGAGCTCATCAGCATGGGCAATAATCCAAGAGGTAGATGATAGAGTGTCGAAAGCCTGCAGGTACACTGATTCCTCCAAAGAGGGCTTTTGGTATGACCAGCCATCCCTCTGTTTACGGATTTCAAGGATGTCTCCAAAGCAGACATCTTCCGAGGGTGATTGAGGGGAACCCTCCCCTTCATCAAAATCAGTGTCCTCTGTGATGGATTCCTCCAGGGAATCTAAGTGTTTCCTCTTACACTTCCTCTTCTGAGGAACCTCCTCAGTGGGGTGATATGGGGAGGTATCAGAAGAGGACAAAACCTGAAAAGCTGCCTCCTGGAGCTTCGGTGCTCACTGTCCAGGTGTTGGGATTGGAGGAAGTTCTGGACAAGGGGAAGGTCAGGGAATTGCTCCAACAGGGGGGAGCCAACTGGATGCCCACAGCGCACAGGGCCCTCTACATAGCCTGGAAGGCTGTCCCCCCCAAAAAGTGAAGGGAGCCCAAAACCAAGAAAGACTGCCTCAAAACCGTGGTCACTCCACGCTCCAAAGAACCCCCCCCCCCGAGGCCGAAGTCGGGGTAGAGCTAATGTGTGCTGAAGCTCCGAGGTACAGAAACAGCTCCAAATACACCAGAGTCAAGTCTCACCCCTCAAACTGACAGCATAGCCACGACCCCAAGAGTTCTCTGAATCTGATACAGCCAAAGAACTCAGGGTAGAAATCAGAAATGGAGATGGAGATCTCATTGGAACTGAAAAACAGCTGTGGCCAGGAAACGTGGAGCCAGGAACTCCAAGGCTGTAGAGGAGGAAGAGTAGGTGGGGGTCACAGAAGAAAGGGCTCTGGCATCCAAAGGGGCTGCAACCAAAGAGACACCTGCAAGTCCTGTCACCGCAAGGAGCTGATCCACCAACCTCAACACTTCCATTTCTGTTAGACTCTTGGTGGAACAAATTGACTGGGTAGAGGGGGATTTTGGTCTTTCCAAAAAGAGGCTGGGTAACTGACCAGCAAAGGGATCTGCAGATGGTGAGTATCTGGTACTAGGTTGATCCAAGAAAATTCAGTGTTTTGCTTTCCATTGGAACAGACGATACTAGTACCAAAATGGAAGATGGCACAGAGGCTGTCGGCTCCATGGACTGGTCTAAGATCTGTGCCGATAACTTCGGCACCGATGGAGGAGACATTTCTGGTGCAGAGATTGGCACCAGAATATCCTTAGTAGTAACTGTTGGTCCCACAGTGGTAGAGGGAGCTGAAGTTTTAGGTTGTTGGTCTTCGGTGCTGAGGGAGAAGCTGGCACTAATTGACTCCTCTTTTTTAGTTTGTCAAGTCTCGAAGATGATGAAGATGGGGAAGGGGAAAAAACATCTGTTTTGTTTTTGCCAGAAAGACCAGATAAGCCTTCCTCAAAGGAAGATTTTATAGTCCCCTTTAATAATAAATTTATTCTTCCTTTCTACCAGGGCTCAGTGACAAAGCATGACAAATTGAACAATCTTCTTGCAAGTGCACCGAGCCCAGGCAATAAACACAAAGAAACTGGTCATTTTACGGCCACACTCCTGACATTTCTTAAACCTGGAGGTGCCATTACCTTTGTCAGCCAAAGTTTGAACAACTGACACTGACTGACAAACACACACACACACACACACACACACGCACACACACACACACACCTAACTTAAGTCCAATAACCAGACAGAAGGAGAAAGAGAGAGAGAGAGGCTGCCAACAATGGTAGAAAGTAGTACTGAAGTTACAGAAGGCTACGAACAATGGTAGGAAATTTTTTACTAGAAGAAAAGGGGAAAGAAATAAGAACTACCAACAATGGTAATGCAGAATACACCAAAGTGTATAAGAAAAGGACGAATAGGAGAAAAAGTTATCGCAGAAAAAGGGGTAGGTTGTAGAAAGAAAGATAAAAGAAATATATAAGTAAATAAAATAACCTTATGATAATCCGAAAATGTAAAATACAACAGAAAAATAACATTTAGCTCGAGAGCAAGTTGGCAACGCATCTGTTACAGGAAGAGGCAAACGAGATCTGAGGTAATTTGGAAAGGAACATTTTGGGTAGGACTTAAGCTCGAGAGTTTTTGGTTCTCGCGGGCTACAGTACCGGTCGAGTCAGTTCCGATACTCAGACCCGAACCCACAGGCCAAGGATAAAATGAAGATTGACAAAATCAGATATACTATTCACAAAGAAATGAAAATCCGTATAGGGGCCAACAGGGCAGGATGTAATGAGATAGCAGAGTAGAGTTATGACGGGTAAGTGCAGACAAACATATTTAAATAAATGGTCTCCAGTGCTAGAATACACAGATAATCAGGAGAATGAATACAAAAGTTTGGGAGCACCTGTCAGTAAGTAGGATTTAGGGAAAACATACCTTTCTATTATGATGAGAATGTAAAAGATTTATCAGTCAAAATATTTAAGCTGTGTTATTTGGATTGCTGCTTACAATTAAAATTTCCTCTTCCAATTAAAAATGTATTTTTTATTGCAAATGTGTAATAATTCACTCTGTAAAAGTTTGTGAAGTGAATTATTTTCATAAATATGTTCATTTGAAAAAAGAAGTTAATAGTATGGCAGAACAAAAGGTGAAGTCTTAGACTGAAAAATTGAAAATAGTGAGATGACTGTAGAGAAGGCTAGCATTTTACTAATGAGCAGAAAAAGACATTTTGGATTAGAACATCTAGAGACCTTGCCTGATGGATCCATTGCAAAAAGGTATCATCCAGCAGAACTATTGGGTTTGCCTACAAACTTTCTGCGGTCCTCATTGTGGATTGGGTGCACTGTCAGTTGGCCAACCTCTCTTTTGTTGAGATAGCTGGAGATACTCACCAAACTATAGGCCTTTGGGCAGAGAGGTGATCTAACTGACTTTCCTTGTTCTCCATGTTTTCTACATGCTTAACTATCACATGACTGTGAGACTCTCCACAGTAAAAAAAAAAAAAAAAAAAAAAAAGATTTCTGACATGGAAAAAGTGAAAAAGATACTTTCTTGCAACTAAAAGGGAAAATGAAAAAAAAATGATGCATACTCACACACCAATTAACTCTCCAAATGACAGCAAACAAACTGAAAATCCTAAAGGCAGCATGGGACAATTTTCTTCTGAACCACTCATGAAACATGGTGAAAAAGAATTGTAGAGTATGGCTTGTGTGGGGCATGGTGGGAAGGTTGAAGAGCATGGTAGCCTAATAAAGTCTTATATGCTGAATGGTCCTAATGCTTGCAGCATCAGTCTTGCTAGTTACTGAAATGGACCTTTCCTCATCAGACATATAAACTACTTTGATTTTTGCGTGCAAGGCCACCATGCCTCCTACTGCTATACTAGAATGCGCCCTCTTCCTGCAAGAAAAGACAGCTGACCTCCCAGACACTTGTCATGCCTACACATGTAAACTATCACTTTCTTATCCCAGTTAGCAGACTGGAATCATCAACAACATGACTGGACAGCCTGCTCAGTACCACTGTAGTAAATGCAGCAAACAACATAACCAGCTAAATACTAAGTAAAACACCTGCAGAAAATGATATGAAAAATCAGCTGCTTATATCCTCTGACAGAGTAACAGGAAGACATGAATGCTGATTTTCAAAGGTGACCCAGGAAATCTGGCATAGTCATGGATGAATATTTTGCAGAAATCAAGTCTGTGCCTGTACAATGCAACCTGTTTACAAGCCAACTGCATAACATTATATATTACTACTGGTCCCACCTACAAGCAAGTGCCAGGCACAAGAAATTTAATGTTATTCATCACATATTTTAGACATGTAATCATTCTTTTTAATCCCGGTTACAAAAATGAGGATCTATATGTGAAAAATGCATTTTCAGAGTTAGATTTCACAATACCTGAGCTTCATTAACACCCACTCTAAGTGTACACTAAGTGTACACCATTCTGAATGAACAGACAACACAAGCATAACACATACCTTCGGCCTCCTAACTTTAGTTTTCCTACTGATTTTCTTGCAGCTTTAAATACAGGGGGGATTCATAAAGGTTACCACAAAGTGTAGACTACATGTACAGAAAGTGGAAAAAATATGGTTGAGATATTCTTAAATATGATTGATAACACATAGTGTAGGTCTTATTGAATCTGCCCTAATGTTTTTTAAGAATAAATAATTAATTAGAACAAGACTGATAAAACAAGCCTAGAGAAAAATGAAGACTCTATACTGCAGTCTCCAGGAAATGACATGTTAGCATAGGACTTCCTTGCATCAGTAGCTTATACTGACATTATGTTTTGCCTTACAGTAAAAAAGTACTTTATGCAACTGTTAGTGCACTATAAAATATTTTATTTTGGATTCTAAAGGTTCCCAGACATGAAAATGTTGAATTCTGTGCAAAGAGTGAATGCAAAACTCTGCAGTATAATACAAAAGCAGCTTTTTTTGAGAGAGGCAACCCCCCACTCCCAACTCTCATGTCCTACATCCAGGCAGCAAAGTGCCATGCACTTCCTTTACTAGTATAATAAATGTTAAGGTTGCCACAACTCAGGAAGGCGCCTTTTCTTTGTAATGTCCTCCTTCAAACATAGTGCATGTCTGCATTCAGTGAAGGTTTGACAACACTTCCCTCAGGAGAACAAACTACCACTGGTTCTAATTAGAACAATAGAACAATGCATACAACAGTAACTGTGCAGCTAGTGATACATCAATTAGTGCGTGGTTACAGGATGACTTTTTTCTGCAAATATACTGTAGAAAGTTCTTTTCTTCCTTGCAGTGGCCATGCTCTGCTTGTCTCCTCAGAACTGTCATGGATTTTCAACCATTGCCAAAGAAAGTACAGTTGTATACGTAAATGTATTTAGCAGTAGATATTCAAGTGATCACTGCTGCAGTAGCCTCAGCTTTATGGGGTTAGATCCTGCACAGTATATAACAGCCAGCCAGCTTCCAAAGCTTCAGGGCATGTTCCACATGTGCAAACTGTCAGATAACTGGAGCTGAACTGACTAAAAATTAAAGACAAGCTTTGGAAGCTGGCCGACTGTTACATCCTTAGTGTTCAAGTGGACCACACTGTGCGGAATGTTCCACATTTGACATTAAAGTGAAGCAGATTTCTGCTGTTCTGCTTCCAACAGTAGCGGCTCTGCTTTCCAGTCTCAGATTGGCTCCCAGATCACAATTATAACCAATCAAAAAATAAAACAAGAAAGAGGACCAATCAGAGAACAACTTTCAGAGCTTAAAGGAGAACCACACCCACAGTCTCAAAAAAACATTACTTCATCATGGTTTGGTGTTTCCTACATTTTAACACCACTCTGGGACTACTTACAGTATTTTTAACATTTTATACATAATTTCTGAGTCTGACCATATGGGATCTGGCATCTTGAATTAATTCTTATTGTTTAGTCTGCCTCCAGGTATCCCACAATGCTGTGCTTGTCTGTAAATAATTACATAATGCAGGGCTCTTACTAAAGCTCCTGTCACTGCATTGATTTTTACATGCATACACTGCTGTCTTTCAGTCAGTTTTAAGTAACATTTCATGCTGTTCAGTGACTACTTAAAACACAAACAATGCAAATGCCACAGAACAGACTTTCAAAGTGCTTTTTACTGCTGCTTCTTTTTAGAATGGCTAAATTGCAGTCTTTTGTGATGCCTGAATTGTATACTTTGACTCATCTCTTATCCCCCTTCACACCTAACTTCCCTAGCTGTCAAAGTGCTAAAGGTAATTTGAGCTGTTACCTGTAGACTCCTGTACTGTTTCCTTGTTCTAGCTTTTACTTTCTGTAAGGGTAGGGGAAGGGCCAGAGAGCTGTGACATCACAGCACGGGTGGGTTTTTAGGAAGGTTGTGGTGATGTCAGTTAGGGGAGGGAATTGGCCAGAAAACTACCAGTATTCACTGGCCTTGATGACATCAATAAATTGGAGACTGCAGCAAGATTTTCCAGGGAGGGATAAAAGTATTTGAAAGAGAAACTACAAAAGTACAGTAAGTTACTGTTCTAGTACAGACAAACAGACAATTTAAAACAGTATTGTTATTTATTCATAGCAGAGAGAATAAATAAGGAGAAAAAAGACAGAAGTTGAGCATTTAATAACAGAATCCCGTTGTTGTCCTTTAAGTAGCCAATCAGAATGCCTGGTAGAAGTTTGTGGCTTCAAGGAAGCCAATTACAATACTCTGAAACATGAACAGGAAGCAAAAATGGCCTTCTGTCACTTTTCTTTTCCATTCATTAAACACTGCCGTGATTAACTGCATTTAAAGACTGGAAAAAAAAAATGACGAAAGCATATAACTGCAATAGCAGTTACAAGGATGTGTGTGTGTGTGTGTGTGTGTGTGTGTGTGTGTGTATGTGAACGCGCATGTGTGTAAGAGAGAGTGTGAGAGGCAGAGCATGTGTGTGTCCACTACAAACAACAGCATGACTGCCTACCAGCAAATTAACAAGGATCACTACAGCTAGATGATGCAGTACAACTTAGTTACGAGGTAGAGACCGCCATTCTTCCTGCAGCACAGTTGAGGTCACTCCGCCTGAGAAGAAAAGACACAAGATGAAAAGTAAGGTAGTTCTAAATCAGAAATAAGGCAAGTGGGAGGACTCAGACTGATGAAGATAAAAGTACATTTAAAAATTGTAGAGTTTCAGTCCAAGAGAATGCAGCAAACTGTTCCGTGAATGACACAGAATACGCTCTAGAAAGGCAATTTAGACAATAATCAAAACAATGCCTGATTATTTTACAAATTACTAAACAAAGTTTTTTAAAGATAACAAAATATTAAAAGGAAATGGGTTTCACACACTTGCACAACATATACAGGAAAGTGAGCATTACTACTTGGAAAATGTTCTGCAGTGGATTTACAATAAGAATGTATAAAAAATGGATACAGCAGTCCCAGTTCACATTTTAAAAGAAAACATATACACAAACATTTTGTGAAAAATAATATCTGAATGTGTTAGCAAATATTTTATTAAACTGCATGGATTTAACATACTTACATACATACATACTTATCCACACCCCCACCAGGGGCAGCAATATCCTAGACATGGTCATTACCAACATGGGCAACATGAGGTCAATTCCTCATTGGTCAGATCCAACCACAAGCAAATCACCCTAGACATCCACATCCCACCCCCACTAGGGAAACCATCGTAAAAAATTTCTCCAAAGCCAACTTCACGCTTCTTAAGACAGAAGTGGCAAACTTCACGACACCCATGCTGATGGACAATAGAGATACAACTGCTGAATCCTATACAATTGCACTTTATAAGCACTTACACGAGTGCATGGATTGTGCAATCCCTAACAGAACCAAGATGAAATCCTCCAAAAAAAAGGAAGCCAATCTGGTGGTCTCCTGCTATAAACAAACTCTACAACAGAAGAAAGAAACTGTTGCCAAAAAGAGTAAAATCCCATTACTGGAGGAACTCTGTGGTCAGCCTCAGTAAGAAACTGAGATACCTCATAAAATCATCCAAAGCTAGTTACAAAAACAAAATCGCCACCGATTCTAAAGACAACCACAAAGCATTCTATAGCTATGTCAAGAATCTCAATGGCACCACTCAGAGCTGCTCTGAGTTACAGCACAATGGCACTAAATATACAGAACAAACTGGTATTGCCAACATCCTGGCAGACAGGTTCAGTGCTAACTTTACCCGTCTCTCATCCCCTAAAGGGCCCATCTCTATACTGGAAGAATGCAAAGTTCCTGTAATCACGGCTGCACATGTAAAAAAAACACACTCTCCAAAGCCAAGAACACAGCATCCATGGGACCTGGCAACATCCCAGGCTACGTTCTACATGAACCACAGAACAAACTGGCACCCCACCTAAGTACCATGTTCAATCATAGCCTCACCTCAGGCTTTGTGCCCACTGAATGGCACACAGCAACGGTTATCCCACTCCACAAAGGGGGAGCCACCACAGACCCCGGGAACTACCACCCCCATTAGCCTGACGAGTCTGGTCTGCAAGGCTATGGAACGTATCCTCATAGAACTTATAAACAGTGACATTGGTACTCTCCAAACTCTGGACCCTACCCAGTTTGGGGTTGTAAAAGGCAGATCATGTCTCATAAACCTGATAGACTTCTTTGAAGTGGTCACCAAAGCCGTAGATGAGGGTAAGGTGGTCCATACAGCTTATCCAGATCTCGCCAAGGCTTTCGACACCATCCCCCACTCTGGAATTATAGACAATCAAATACCTATGTCACAAGATGGGTTGCCAACTGGCTCACTGACAAAACCCACACTGTGAAAGTAGCAGACTCTAAATCCAGCTTCAGACCAGTGACAAGTGGAGTACCACAGGGTTCAGTCCTAGGTCCTCTCCTGTTTGGTATCTACTTCTCTGAAGTACAGGCTAACACAGAAGGTCTTTGGCTAACAAAGTTCGCAGATGACTGCAAACTAGGAGCCATAATCAAAACTCCTAACGATGTGGACATCCTATAAAAGGGCCTCACTGAAACAGATGCATGGTGTCAAAGCCATGGCCTCAAGCTCAATGCCAAAAAGTGCATTGCCATCCCTTTTGGTAAAAACTCTGTACCCATGAACTACCACATAGGCGGTAGTCTACTTAACACCGAAAGTGTGATAAGAGACCTTGGGACACAGGTGGACAGTAGTCTCTCCTTTGATAATCACATTGCCACAGTAGTCAGAAATCCTTCTACGTGGCACACCTCATCACAAAAGGTTTCGCATCCAGGAAAAAAAGAGGTCATTGTTCCCCTCTACTCATCATTCATTAGACCCATTATAGAGTACAATGCCCCTTTTGGTACGTACCTCACAAGATATCTACAACAACTGGAAAGGCCACAGAAATACCTCACAAAGAGGATTACCAGCCTCAAACAGATGCCCTACGCAGACCGTCTCAAAAAACTCCAGCTTTACTCTGTCGCATATCGCCTACGCAGAGGCGATCTCTGCCTAACATACAAAGCTATGTCAAACCCAGAGCTGTTGGACATGCTCCATGTAAAGAAATCCCAACCCCTCCGAGCTACATGCTCTAGGGACCTAAACCTTGTCACCACAATAAACAGAACATGCTGGAGGGATAGTTTCCTGTCCCAGAGACTTCCCATACTCTGGAACAAACTACCTATCTATATCAAACAAAGCTCCTCATTAGCACTCTTCAAGAAAAATCTTGATGATTGGATGGGAGATAAGGAATTCATCCCGGGGATCACGTCGGTGGCTCTGCTTGACAGGGGCACAGGAAAATTATTTTCTTGGTTGGCAAAAGCCAGGGTACCATTTGGCTAGGCTTATATAGGTCCTATGGCCAATAGCCTAGTACCTACCTATGAACCTATGCATAAATTTACAATACAGTATACCTGGTATTTGCAAACTTCCCACTTCTGCTTCAGACTGTACTATTTTTTCGTGTGTGTGTGTGTGTGTGTGTGTGTGTGTGTGTGTGTGTGTGTGTGTATGTGTGTGTGTGTGTGTGTGTGTGTGTGTGTGTGTGTGTGTGTGTGTGTGTGTGTGTGTGTAAGTGGCTGACAACCTTTTAGCTCAAGAATCACGGATGAAGGCAACAGAATAACTGGGAACAAAGCTTCCACATCAGACAGATTTTAAATATTGTTATATACTTTGAAATTTGATAGAATAAAGAGATTTTTCATTGGTATGCATTTTATGAAGTCTGAAACTTAAAATGTATGTGATTGTTTAGGGACTGCAGTCCTCTATAAGTGAAGAAAGTGTGAAGACCAGATGGCAATATGAGAAAAAATCAGGGATATTCAGCAAAGTGAAAGACAGCTGTGAATATTCTATGTTTATGTGTGGGGTGGCGGTAATGGGAAATGTAAAGCTTTGGAATGTATGTGTCTGACAGCAGTGACTTCACTGTTGCTACAACATATGTATTTCTTCCTTCAGTTAATCAGAATGAAATATCTGAGGAGTGCTCAGTCAATAAAGTGGCACTAATTGCTGGATAAGTTTCAGTGAGTGCTTGTGCAGCAAGTTGCCTGTGTGTCTGCACCTTTGCATCTTTGTGTGACTCGCTGTGCCCAGCAATTAATTTCACTTTACTGACTGAATACTCCTCAGATGTTTTGAAATGAAGAAATACATAAATCATCCCAAAAGTAAAGTTCCAGTTGTGTGTGTGTTTTTGTGAGTGTGTCTGAGTTCTTCCATACGTATGAGCCACTGTCTTTCTGCTTCTACATCTGTGTATGTATATAAGTGTCTGTATGCAGAGAGAGGGGTTAGGGTATGCTTTTTGCGCAGCACGAAAATAGTGTTCCACATTTTGACTGTTTGTCACACACTGGTATGGTCTGTGTTCCACAAGGCCTCTTAGAAGGTTGAGACCTACGGTTATATCCTTAGCAGAAAATACCTCATATAGCTAAGGCTACTGCAGCAGTAATCAACATGGTGAACATCAACAGCATAAATTATAAATAGATTTTGTGTTTGGCCAAGATAATGGCACTTAACCGATAAAAAACTCTGCATGATAAATATTTGAAGATAATAAAAAAAAATCATTAATATTAAACATTAAAAAGTCCAAAGTGGATGGATCAGTTATAAGTTTTTGATGACAGTTTCTATGTTACTGCTATGAACAGCCAGAAGAGTGTGATGTCATGGTCATTGCGAGATTTATGTATTAATGTATCACGGCTTTCTGAATCAGAATGCAACAGATATGTGAGCAACACTTAAGCCTTATAAAACATGCATTGAGTAAATTAACAAAATGTGATTTAATCTGCAGTATGTTTTCTAGTGGCATGGAAATATATGTGTAATTCACACACTTTTTGCAATGAAATGCATAGAAAGGTATATGGAAACTGTAACTGAAGTCCGTAATTTTCTTCATCTAGGAAACAGGAATTATACAGAGCATGTCAAAATATAACTGATCTACCCTGTAATTACAGGATTTGGGACTATTCCCAGGCCCAGGAAGCTAAAGGTCATAAAAAGTAATTAGAAGATTCTGTTAAAGAGACAGTTTAACATGAGTAGTAAACAGACTCCGTATGTAAAGGTAAACTCTGCTCAACTGTATCTGTTGTCTGTATAAAAAGATACAAGATACAGATGACTGAACAGGCTACAGTGAGATGACTGAACAGGTTACAGTGAATTAGAACAGTTAAAAAGGAGTGCTATCTGCAGCATATGACTTGTGAGCTTTCGGCAGTTGTGTCTCTTTCTGAACTTCATTTTGAAAGTTTGGGTATTATAATTAGGGTAATCTTTTTAGGTAAAAATAGCCAGAAAAAAAGAATAGCTGGAGATAGATTACAAAAAAGAAAATCTATTTGTTCAAAAGGATTATTCTCTATTTCATTGAGCAGTTCCAAAGCTCTCTGTATATTTAACTGTTAACTGTACTGACTAGCTCATTCTTTTCTAAGTAAAGTATTATTTATTCATGTTTAAAAAACTTGGGGCTGGTCATTTGTTTATCTATTTCTTATTTGTTAAGAAGGTATTTATGGCTAATGGTGATAAGCTGCTGGCATCAACGTTCATTGGCTAGACTGTGCTGCACACTATCAAGTGTTCTTATAGATATGTGGCTTATTAACAAGGAGGCCCCCAATCTGCATAACACTGAAGGGTGGCAGCTAATTAATGCCATTAGTCAGGGTGGAAGACTGTACTGTTAGAGAATATTACTAGCCTTCTCTGTTCATTAGCGAGTGTGTGTGTGTTCGTGTATGAGTGAATGTATGATTCAATTTAAAGTACAGTTACTGTGTGCAAATGAATACTAAAAAGCACCGAAACTCAGATGTAGAGGTTGGAAAGAGGCCTGGAGAACTAGACCAAAGACTGCTCGGTAGAGTGAACAGTGTGAAGCTTATTTGTGGATGTAGATAGTGTAAACCCATACTAAGGTCAACAGTGCATGTTTCCTGCATGATCCTTTGGCTAGACTCCAATCAGGAAATTGCCCTGTAATTCACATTTATGTGCCTTTTTGTGTACTTTATGCTACTTGGCATCATTGGAGAGACTCGAGGGAACCATCATCTTGGTTGCCAATCAGGTTTAAGTTTATAAGACCTTTTAGATTAAAAGATTTAAGTGGTGGCAGTAGAGTGGAACACAGCACTGTGCCTCTTGACCATTGCCCAGCCTTCACAAAGGTTGGCAGTGGTGTGGTTCTAATCCTCATCGGTTTGCTATTATCAGATTACCATTTTCTGCTATCAGAGCCTCACTGCATTTGCCAATATGTTCTATAAAATGGATGCTGTCATATCTGGTACCTGCAATATAGGTACTAACTTGGAAACCTATTAAAAGACTTAGCAATGCTGCTCTTAGCTACATGGAAAAGTAAACATGAGACACTCATGTTAGTTAATTTTGATACAAACTCCATAAACATGTATGTTTTCTCTCTCTGTACACACATCTAAAGCCTTTCTACATATAGTCTGCATTTTGCCTAGCTCCAACTTCCCTGATCTTCTCCAGTCTTGCTATAGGAAATAATAGAAGGGTGCTTATTACACAGATGCACATATTCCCAAGCTGTGATAAGCAAGTTTCCTGCTGCTATTCCACTGTTATTTCCTATTTTCTATATGTGATAGAAGTACTGATGTGCAAAAACACTGAGAATGAACCATGCATGATTTGGCACAAGTCTGTGTGATTTCTCCTTCTCCTGCATCCTCTTTCTTTGAGCGGACTTGCTTACTGCTGGACTTCCCCACAGGCAAGTTCATGCCATTTCTTCTGATGAAAGAGATTTATGATTAGGATGCTCTGCCTTTCCCCACTCAGCTTAATCTTTTTGTTGTCCATTTTTCTGGAATTTTGCTCATCAGCACTAATGAACTAGGATGACTTCCCACAAAAAAAAAAATAATAATAAAAACATAAATAATGGTTATAAAAATTGAAAAAAAATGTACAGATTTTGCAGGTCAGTTTTATCTAAAAATGAAAAAAAAAAACTCTTTATAAAAATAAATTCACATGGAAGAGAAGTACCTGACTGACTTGAAAGATTTTCTTTCTTTTTCTGTTTTTTCTGCTTTCTTTTTATTTTCTTTGCTGCAACTGTGTTTTCCCAGTGTTTCTTCTTTCTTAACACATTCTTCTGCATGTTATAAAAAAGACATTGCAGGAAACAGTGAAAAATAGTGGTTGTGGTTAAGGATAAAGTTACTTTCATATAAGCAGTACTAAACTGATGAAAAATGCAGTGCAACAGATATTATCTTACATTTAACAATAGAAGAATAAAAACGTCCGGTACTGATTATAAAATGAGACAGACTATTGATTTTCAAATACTGTAAACTATGCTGAGCAATTTGGAAAATACAATTCCTGCTGTAAAACTTATGATTACTGCAAGGTAGTAAGTGATACTGCTGCTGCTTTACATACTGTTTCATATCTGTTCTTACCACAGAATAGCAATATTTTCCCTTATGGCAATTCTACACCAGTCTCACCTCTCTCATGCTTCTTAAACGACACTTCAGAAATACCAATAAATGACAGCAAAATTTCTTAAACATACGTAATGCCGGCTTGAATGTTATTGCCTATGTAATTTTTTTTCCCATCCACTGCAGTGGTCATGAACTATGTCCTTGTACCATTCAATACCTTCAGCTGACATACCACTATCAAACCAGGTCCACTAGTTGGTGGAGGAGTCTACTGATAAAAATATCTGAGCAGTTTGCCAGTAGCCAAAAAGGTAAATAGAACATCAAGGTACTACATAATCCTTGGTGATCATGGAGGACCTTTTATGTGTATGCACATACGCCCCCTCCCCCCAGTTTTGGCAATTATGCCAACATTTTCTGTTCAGTCTCACCTACTTCAAATTGTCTCTTATAACATCCAGACACATATATGACTCTAGATCACTAATGCTAAAATCAGAGCTTTAGTCCTCTGAGCCATGCACCCAATATTTCTGGATATGCAATTTAACATGCTCTTTTGATACCTTATTATTCTGCTTCAAAGTTGCTTCCCACAGCATACACACATCATATTCACTCAGTCTGCTAGCTTTCTTAGATGAAAAAACACTACCAACAGCCATATTCTTTCATAAAAGTAATTTCTCTTTACAACTTGCTGGCCTGGAGACAAAATGTATTAAAGTATAAGAAACATTACCTATTGTGTTAACTTAGGTCCTCCTTTTTAATGTGCCAATTCTAGAAGCGAAGTAACCACACTTTTGGGAGACTTCCGGTATAGCACTGCTAAAGTAACTGCAATCTTTCATTCCCAAGGCCTGGACAAAAGTGTGCTGCTGATTTCTTTTTTTATTAGGGGGGGTCCAAGAATCATAGTAAGTTGTAGAGAAATTAAGAAGTCAAGCATGAAGAAACTAGCTGCCAAATGCCTACTCAGATGATTCAGGCAGGCAAACCTAAACGGATTATTTTGTTTAAGAAAGTGCCACTGTAGAAACAGTTTCCTTAAGTGTTGATCAGCCTTCAAGGAGCTAGTAAAATTTAACACCAGACCTCAACAGTTTGCTTTAGCTACACTGAAGAAGCTCCAAGTGTATGAAGCAACTATTCTGAAGCACTCAATTCTATTTAAGCATTAACAGCTGAGAGTGCAAAGTCCAAGTCTCGACTGTCAGCTACAGAAGCCGAACTAGAATTGTTGGGGGGAGAAGGTCACGAAACAGGAGGACAGGACAAGATGGGCAAAATATTTTGTTCTGCAGGATTCCAGAGAAAGAAGAAAGAAACAGTTGTATAAATTATTTTAAAACTGAACTTGCTAAATGGAATGGTCCCATGAAGTGGGAGTCAAAATTAAGCAGCCACATAAAAATTTTTCGGTGGGTAAATATATCACCGATAAGCAACTCCAGCTGCAGACTGTCAGGCTAGTGATTTCTGACCTGAAAGAAAAATCATTTTACATGACTATGTCAATGGAGCAAGGACAGCAACTGAGAGTGGGTGACGCCTCTGAGTATATGTTGTGAATGGCCAGTCCGCTGTGATAAGAAGGAAAAGAGGGCAGTTGCCCAGGCTATCAAACTGCAAAATGAAAGGACTGATTTTTAAGCTATGTTTAGCACAGTTTATTTAGCAGGTGGAAAAAAACATGTTTTAATTGGGAAAAAGGTTTCAAGATGTACAGTGCTATCAGCAGGGCTGCTGCTCTTTCTTCCTAGCTGGAAATACAAGAGGAAGAACTACCACCCTTCCATGTAAGGAAACTGTGTGCATAGCACTTCACCCTGTTTAGAAGGATGATGGCTCTCAGAGGAAGGGCAGCAGTTTTTGTGGGCATCCAGACTAGGAAAAACAATTTTTTTTTGTGTTGAGATGAGGAGTTCTGGAGTAGTAAGCCCTTGTAATTCTTTTGTCATGTATAAGAAAACAACTTTTTCCAGGTTAACCAATATATTTGGTTTCCTAGAGTTAGTGCATCTACTTGAACTTTATTTTTTCGCTGACTACTTTCTACTGAAGATGAAGTGAAACCCTCCCTTCCTTGGCTATGCCAATTAGTCATTTTGCAATGGCCAGTTTCTGGCTGAACTGACCAATAAGTTGCAAATGGTTGGGTCTTTATTCATTGTTTGGATTAGTTTTAGTAAACAGGATTCTGAACAGGATCTAATTTTGCTTACAAGAAAGTGAGCTGTAAGTCTAGGAAGTGATATACAAGCATATCTCTCAACTTACAGGTTTTTGCAGAATATCCAGATTTCTGCCTCATATTTTCGGTGTGTTCCCCTAATATCTGTCCCTTTCTGGCAAATAGCTGAGGATTGGAGTCATGAAATAATGACAAACATTTGAGTTTAAGACTACACATCCTTTGGAAAATTCACGTTAATGCAAAACCTATTCTATCAACTTTCTAAATTTGTAAGATCAATATTTAAAATTTGTCCCTATTTGTCCCCTCATCATTCTAGGCTTTGTCCAGATTTCTTGCTCTAAGAGGTTGAGAGGTATGCATACAAGTGATAAACAATGATCTTTTTGTATGTTTTCCTATACATGTTGTTACAGCCAACTTCAATGTGTGAGAGAAGAAACGTCAGTTATCTGACACGTTAACAGAAACTTCCTTTTCCTAGAAAGATTTACCAGATACAAGTTTTTCATTATATTATTCTGCAGCATTATCAGTATATGCTGAAGTAAAAACAAGAACTGAACACTGAAAAGACTAGTCATAGAAAATAATTGTATAACTGACATAGGGAACAGACAAAGGAGTTATTTATGTATTAACGTTTCATTTGGTTTTGGGACCTGCTCTCAACTCTGAAATATTTTTCAATAAGAGCTAATCAGTAACTTCTTTTTCCCTTGGATGTTTCTGTACCATTTCTTTGTGATGCTAAACATTGGATTAGTCTGTAGTCACATTAAGGCAGCTGATCGCCAATTTATTTTTCACTCTATGACTTAGTATTTAAAATTTTCACCTCAGTATTGTTCAACTAGTTTTCCAGCAAAGGCAACTATGGACACATTTAATAGATACTATGTTTAAAAGACATGGAAATAGCTTTATCAGTATGGGTCTTTTTACTAACGCTGTTTAATTTGTATTGTGTCTTACTGGGGTTTAAAGTGTGGACCCTCTACTGGAATTTGTAATGGTTTACTTCGCAGGGAGTCAAATCTGGGAGTTTTGTTTACTTACAGGGTGGAAGGTGAATGAAACAGAAATTGTTTCATGCTTTATTTTACATACATCATTAGGAATGTTTTTTTTTCATGGCAGACTGCATGAAAGATTAATTCTAGAATAGGCATTTAAATTATAATATTTAAAAGATATGCAAAGAGAAAACTGCAGTAATATTAGGTCATTTTATTAATCTATTTTGTCTTTATTTAATGGATATAAACAAATTCTTTTGACATGCTTACCTTCCAGTGCCTGTCCCTCACAGCATGGCATTGATACACTGGACATCACAGGAATTGGTATTATGGGAAATGGAGAGTGGTACTGAAACTGGAACTATAGTTCTCTCCTTGGAGGCCAAACTGCTCTACTTATACAAATGTTTGTTTTTCAGACTCTATGGTTCGTGAGTTTTTGAATTATATTTCTTGTTAAATGTGATATATATATGTGTGTGTATGTGTATATATATATATATATATATATATATATATATATATATATATATATACATATACACACATACACACACATACCTCCCCAATATTCAATAGTCCCATTTATATGTTTATGAAAGAAAATTTCGTATCTATATAGCCTAATTACCATTATTGGGTGGAGTAAGAAAGAATTGCTGGAAGACTTATTTTTAAAATCTTGACTGAACTTCTAGGATCAGAATGATGTTATATGCATTTGGGTTAGGTTATCTGTATTAACAAAGTTTGGTACTTTCTGTTTTGTACCAATTAATATTCTTTGATGCCAGAGAGGAGACTGAGATTTTAATTTTATCCAGAATATATTGTTTGGTTCTTGGAATGTGAATGGATTAACAAACCCATTAAAAAGCGACAGTGGCATGACTCGCATCCAAATATGGAATCCCTCACTGGCCACTTTACTGGAGACGTGTTAATGTATAAACACTGAAAGTTAGTGAAATCTGGTATCATTGTGGCTACTTTGCTACGTATGTTGGGTTAAGGCCTAGAGGAGTAACTCTAGTGATTTCCAGATCTTACCCTGTCCAAGTGGAAGAAGAGTTGTAGGATCTAGAAATGAAAACTACTTGCACTATGGTATTCTTAGGGAAGAAAAATGTTACTCCAACTTCCCATCTGTATCTCACCAAAAATTGATCAACAGTCACTAAAGTGCTTTATGAATTAGACTACTGTTTTTCTTCAAAGTATAAGTACAGTTGTATAAGTTCCACTTGGCCATAACAGCAGATGTTCAACTTCCTTACTGTTGTAGAAGTCTTTAGGCTATACAGGTTGTATTTTGCCAAAGATACAACTGGGCAGTTTCCAAACACTCTGGCTCCCTCCCACACCTTCATCCTGACTGCTGATTGGGAAGCCTTGTGCAGCGTACTCATCCTAAACCTCGAAATATTTAACAACAAATAATTTTATATCCAAACAAGTAACTATATACAGTACAAAGAAACGGGGACTGGATGGTGGGTGCAGCTATTGCAGCAGTGAGGAATTCGAACACCTACCTTTACAGGTAAGTGCAACTTGCACTACTGTACTATGTTCATTATCCCCACTGCTGCAATAGCTTTTAGGCTATATGGGAAGGATATAGATACAGGTGCCCCTGGAGAATGATCCTAGCAAAGCCTGTCCTACATCTAAAAAAGAATCCAATTTGTAATGCCCTGTAAAAGTATGTACAGATAACCATGTAACTGCCTCTGGAATACTTTTAGAGTCTACCCCTTTTAAATAATGCATTGAAGAAGACAAGCCTCTAGTACAATGAGCCTGGAACTGGTTTACCATGGTGAGAATAACAAAAGACAATAGCCGAGGACAACCATCTGGAAATAGAGTACTTTGATATGGGTTGTCCTTTCTTTGTCCCAACATAAGAAATAAACAGCTGATAAACTTTTTTTAAAGAACTACTTCTATCATTCTGCTTATGTACATCCACAGTATGTAGAATCCTTTCCCCTGGTTCTGGGGAATCAGATATAACACTGGGAGACCAATGGCGTAATACAAAGTGAACTCCAACACAACCTTGGTCATGTATGAGGGATTTGTTCTTAAAGAGACCCTAGCTGTATGGAAGAATGGATAGGGTTCACCCACCATGAGAGTTTGCAACACACACACATTCTTCTTGCAGATGCCACGGCAATGAGAAGAACAGCTTTCCATGTAATGGACCATAAGTCTGCTTGATGAGAAGTTTCAAATGGAGACAATGCTACCTTTTCGAGATCCCAGGAAGGAGCAATCTGTTTAAGAGGTGGTCTTAGGTGGAAAACTCCCTTAAAAAAATGTTTCACTAAAAACATAGAAGAAAGTGGAGGATCCACAGGCAGACATATTGAAATGTCCACAAGATGTACCTTGATAGAGGAGTAAGAAAGGCTTGAGGATAACAAATATTTGAGTACCAGTGGTACATAATCATTGACATTAGGTACCAATTAAAAAATCATTTCCACCTGCCAATATACGTTCTAGTTGCCTCCTTAACTACCTACTGCATGTACTCTGGAAAACAAGTGCCTAAAAGCAATTAGAACTGAATCATTACTGCAGTTAGTTGAAGCTGTTTGAGACTGAGGTGTATCCAACTCCCCCTATCCTGTCTGAGTAAGCCCAGTTTATGAGGAAACTTGTGGTAATTACACTTGGCCAATTCCAGAAGGAAGGAGAATCAATGTAGCCTGGGCTAAAGGGGAGCCAACACACTGATTTTTGGAGAGTACTTCTGAATCTTCAGTATTACCCTGGATAACACTGGAAAGGATGGAAAAGCATAAAGGAACATTCCCATCCATGGGAATGAAAATGCATCCATTTCCTAACCTTGCTTGCAAGGAACCCTGGAAGGAAATTTGTTCAGTTGTCCGTTTTGAAAGGAAGCAAACAGATCTATTTGAAGTGTTCCCTACAACTGTGTCAATTACTGTAAGACCCTCCCTCATTCAATTTCCAGTTGTGAGAGTCTTTCCTGCTCTGCTTTAATGTAAGATACTTGGAGGGTTAAAGAATGCTGAACAGCTACCTCCAAGCCATCAGAGCCAGCCTGCATGGAGGGTACGACCCAGTGCCCCCTACTTGTTTAATACCACGTTACTGTGGTGCTATCTGTAATCACTTGAAGAGGTACCAGGGACCTTAGGTGATGAAGAGAAGTTAAGGCATGGATCACAGCCAACCTCTGTTTGACAATGATGTGCTTTGGTCTGTCTGAAGAATTCCACAGGCCATGCAGCTTTGCCCCCCATTAAAACTGCCCTTCAAGCAAAATCTGAGGCATCTGTACTTATAGACTGGCTTGGAGGTACAGCAGAAAAGGAGAGACCTGGATTTGCTTGTATCTGTAGACTTCATCAGTGCAGTTCCTTTTATTACAAAGTGCAAGACTAGAATCTGAAATTCAGAGGAATGTTAGGTCCATGAGAATCATACAGGCCATGAATCTCAGGATCCTGAGAAACTCTCTTGCTGATGTCAGAGACTGATTTGAAAAGCTCATGAAAGCTTCCAGATGAAAATCCACCTTTTCCTGTGCCAGAAAGCTTTATTCGTGCAAGGTGTCTATAAGACATCTTACAAAAACAATCCTGTGTGATGGGGGGCCAAGGAGATTTTCTGAAGATTTATCTGGAACCCCAAACTAATAAGAGAGGAAACATAGCATAATGATTCTTGACATCTCAGAAAAGTCTCTGCAAAGATGATTAGTTTGTCTAAATAAGGAAATATGTGACTTCAATCCAGTCTGCAATGAGCTGTGGCTGGAGACATGTAGACACCCTTGGAGCTGTAGATAACCCAAGGGGTAATGCAAAGAACTGATGAGGCCTTTAGCTATGGGAATGTGATGGTGTGCAACTTTTAGATCCAATGTTACTATAAAGCTTCCTTGGGAAATGAGAAGTAACAGATTCAGAAGGGTCAGTATCTTGAATTTTGGAATTTTTACAAACATATTTAGAAAGGAAAGGTCTAGAACTGATCTCCAAAGGAAAGGTCTAGAACTGATCACCAAGAAGACTCTTTCTTTAGTACCAGAAACATTCTGGAATAAAAGCCTTTGTTTTTTTGTTTTTGGAAAAAATTCTTGTTTCTTGTTCCCCTCCTGCAATCTCTTTTTGGTCCTTTGTTTGGCTTGAGAAAGCAGGGAGTGTTTGTTTTGCTTCTTAGATGAGAAAAAAGATCTGAGAGATTTGTGTGTGTGTGGGGGGGTGAAAAATCTTTGTATTGATGTATATGTTTCTTGAGGACCACAGTAGCAAATAGCTCAAACAAAACCTCTATCTAAAGCTGAATTTAAATGTCCTTAGCTTATCAGAAAACTCTTGATTGCGTACTTAGGCACTTATTCTCAATACTGTAGCAGTAGCAGTGGCCCTAGACACAGTATCTGCACAATCCCATACACTCAGTAAGGTATGTTTTGATACTTGAGAAATGTTATACACAATGGACTTCAGACAGGCACTACCTTCTGGGGGAAATGTAGCAGATAATTCTCTCAAACTGTACAAAACAGAACAAACTTCCACGTAGGAGTCTGACAGTTAAGTATTCTACATCCCAAAGTGGAAGAAGAACATATTCTCTTACAAAATCTATCCAATACCTTTCTTTCTCTGTCCACAGGCAAATGATTGCAGTACACCAAGAGCCTGTTCCCAGCTGGGGAAGATGCGGATATGGCCTCAGAGTCAGACTTAAGGTGGAAAAACAAATGATTGTTAGCTAGAGAGAGTTAAAAAGCCTATCTGTCTTTTTGGGAATGAGAAATTGAGACTCAGGATTGTTACACACAGCATTAAATACATCTTCCAAGGCTGGCACTAATGGGGGAATGGGAGAAGAATTAGGCATATCTATTTGAAACATACTGAGTGGAATTAGGCATACCCATTTGAAACATGTCATAATATCTTCTCAGTTCAGGGGGAACATGCATTTGTTCCCATAAAGACACCTCACTCATCCTTGCTATAGTCTGAGAAAAAGAAAATTCCTCTAAAGGAGTTTGTTAGGAACACGTTTCCTCTGAATCAGAGAAAAAGGACTAGGAATCTACAGGAGATGAAGCCTTGTTTCTGTCGATTTCAGAATCCTATGGCATGTCTTCCTCAGGAATGTTTCTGCTGACATCTTTTTCAGGTACAGATTTCTGTGCATTAGGATTAACTGCCTGAAACAACTTCCTAGCTAAGCTACGAAAAATAATATTTTCTAACCGACACTATATATTTAGATGAACCGTGGTTAAACTTTTGTTTTTTTTTTCTCTACAGGTATGGCTGAGGAACACCTCAAAGAAGGTACTTCTGCCTCAGAAAGAGGTCTCTTTCCTTGGTTACATTGAACAGCATTCCCTGGAGTGTATCCTTGACCCAGCAAAGATGGGTTCTCCCATGATTGGTTCAGACACTAGAACAGCCGAAGATCATGTGGCTGACCCTCGGTTTATGGTGGCTGAAAGTACTATACCAGAGGAAAGTGAGTGGTCTGATGAATGACTAATTTCCATTGCAATCACCCACCATCGGCTGAGTAACTGACTGAGTCCCCATAATTGGCAAAGGCTCTGGTTAAGTTGTTTTTTTCTTCCCAGGTAAAATGGAAGGAGGACCAGCAGGATCTGTAAGTATTCATGGTGTGAATAAGGAAAATGTTTTGTATGTTGTTAGCTTTGCTGGAATGATTTGGTCAGAAGGTAAATTGTCAAACAGTGTTCACAAGCAGCACAATTACACTTATGCTCACATACACAGTCCCCTAATCATCAGTAATTCAAAAGCAACACACCAAAATCCTGTCAGAAACCACTTGTTAGAAAATTTAGTCTGACAGAAAAAAAAATGGCAAGTAAGTTATCACACATTGAAAACAAGCACTACAATACCCTGTAGTAGTTCCTGCCCAAATAAAACACTTCCCAGCACTAAACATTTACATAAAATCCTTAAAGTTTACACAAGAAGCACATTTCTCACATAACACCCAAAATACCCAAAGCTAAAAGTAGCAGTCCTTGACAGGAAATTTCTGCTATCTGAAAGATACTGGGTTTCTTAAGGAGCAATGCTGCTAAAAATCCCTCGTAAAATAAACATTATTTACTTCAGCAGGCAATATTCTGTTCCCCACAGGAGATTTACCTGCCAGAATTGAAACTCAAGGCCAGCTACTGCTTCTGTGAAGTCTTTGAGCTACTTCTTCATGAGGCAGCAAGAGAATAATGAAGATTTCTCACCCTGACTGTTAATTTTTTGGGTCTATATTATAACACTGACTGTTAAAAACAGCGAACAAATAAATCTCGACACATCTTAACTGAAACACTAAATCTCAAACAGCCAGAACAGCGATTTTTTTCCCAGGGAAAAAAAAATTGTTGGGCCAACAAAAAAACAAAACAAAACAAACCGACAGACAAAATAACCCGCCAATGCCCCCCACACAACCTACTTAAATATACCAACGCCAAGATTGCTATACAGTGGAGGAAATGGCAAATTTCCAAAATGGCCCAGCGATATTTTTCCCTGGGGGGGGGTATCGCTATTCTGGCCATTCGCGATTTAGTGTTTCGGTTAAGTTGTGTCGAGGTAAGGGTGTTTGCTATTTTTAACAGTCAATGTTATAATATAGACCTTATTTTTTTCCACAGCATTGCCCCGTCAGCAGTCAGAGTGAAGGTGTTGGAGAGAGTCAGAGCTTTTGGAAGCTGGCCAATTGTTATGTTTTGAGCAAGGCACAACTCTTATAATCTAATGGATGTTGCAGCAGTGGGAGTGATGAACAGCAACTTTGCAGAGTGAATGGAATTTGATAGCTCAGACAGAGGATGTTTAAAGTCGTCCTAGCACAGTGGGGCTTCCTCATTAGAAAGAATCTTTTCATAGGTTCATACTAGGCTATCTGCCCTAGGGCATTTATAAGCCTAGCCAGAGTGTGTTTGGCTTTCACCACCCATTTTAAATTAATTTTGCTATGCCCTTTTTCGAGGTTAGTATACTGTGCCTCTATCTAACAGTGACACAGAAGTGATACCTACGATCTCCCATCCACTCATCAAGATTCCTCTTGAAGAGAGTCAATGAGGGACTCTGCCTAACCTGGACTGGGATTTTATTCCAGAGTGAAGGGAGCCTCTGGGTTATGAATCTGTCCCTCCAACATGTCCTATTTATTTCAGTGCTGAGGTTCAAGTCTCTCAAGCGCGTAGCTCGATGGGATTTGGATTTTCTGAGGTGCAGCATGTCCATTAATTCCGGGTTGGACATGGCTTTATACGTCAGGCACAGATCGCCTCTGAGCAGGTGGTATGCCACTGAGTAGAGCTGGAGTTTCTTTAACCGGGCAGCATATGGCATCTGTTTGAGCCCTTTGATCCTCTTGGTGAGGTACTTTTGGGGTCTTTCCAGTTGCTGCAGGTGTCTGGTAAGGTACATCCCAAAAGGGGCATTGTACTCAATTATGGGCCTGATGAGGGATGAGTAAAGAGGCACAATGACCTCCCCTGATCTAGATGTGAATCCCTTCATGATTAGGTGGGCTATATAAAATGTTTTTCTAACCACTTTGGCCACGTGGTTGTCAAATGAGAGATTGCTATCAACTTGGGTCTCTAGGTCCCTAATTACTTCTTCTGTACTTAATGGATTACCACCTATGTGGTAATTTGTGGGCACTTTTTTGCCAAAGAGGATGACTATACACTTTTTGGCATTTAGCTTGAGGCCATGGCTCTGGCAACAGTTGTCTATTTCTATGAGGCCCTTTTGGAGGATGCTTGTGTCGGCTGGAGAGTCGATTATGGTGCCCAGTTTGCAGTCATCTGCGAACTTGGTCAGCCACAGTCCTTCCGTGTTGGCCTGTACCTCTGAGAAATATATACCGAACAAGAGAGGTCCCAGGACTGAGCCTTGTGGGATGCCACTTGTAACTGGTTTGGAGTCTGACATGGCTCCAGCAATTCTAACCATGTGGGTTCTGTCCTTGAGCCAGTTTGCAACCCATCTAGTGACATAGGGGTTTATATTTAAGCTGGTGAGCTTATCTATAATGCCCGAGTGGGGTATTGTATCGAAGGCTTTTGCGAGGTCCAGGTAGGCTGTGTGGACCACCTTCCCCTTGTCAAAGGCCTTGGTGACTGTTTCAAAGAAATCAACCAGGTTTAAGAGGCAGGATCTGCCCTTAACAAAGCAGAACTGGGTAGGATCCAGTGTCTGTAGGTCCCCAATATCTTTATTTATGAGGTCCATGATGATCCTTTCCATAGCTTTGCAGACCAAGCTTGTCAGGCTTATGGGGCGATAGTTTCCAGGATCCGTTGAGGCACCACCTTTGTGGAGAGGGACCACTGTTGCTGCACGCCACTCTTTGGGTACATATCCTGTAGTAAGGCTGAGACTGAACAGTAGTTTTATGTTTGGGTTTAGCTCTTCTTGGAGTTCATGTAGGACGCAGCCCGGGACACCATCTGGTCCCTTTGATGCTGTGCTTTTTGCTTTGGAGTGGGCAGCTCTTACCTGAGCATCTGAGATGTCAGGGGGGCAGCATTCTGCTGGGATAGATATTTGCCCTTTTGGTGGGGGGGTGGGACGTTTGCACTGAACCTGTCAGCTAGGATGTTGGCAATGTCTGTGGGTTCGGTGTATTTTTTGTCATTTTGGACTAATTCTGAGCATATCTGGGAATTCCCACCCAGGCTCCTAACATAACTAAAGAAAGCCTTGTGATTATCCTTAGTGTCCTGTGCAATTTTTCTCTTGAAGCTGGCCTTAGACGATTTTATGATTGCCCGTAGTTTTTTGCTAATACTGATCAGAGATGCCTTCCCTTTTTGGGATTTTGCTCTATCATGTAGTAGCTTCCTCCTTCTATTGTATAGTTTTGTTTATGGCTGGGGTCCAACAGACAGGACGTCTGCCTTTGGAGGATTGGGTCTTGGTTTTATTTGGGATTGCATGATCCATGCATTCCTGAAGGTGTTCATAGAATGCGTTTATAAAGGATTCTGCGGTCTGGGCCGTTTTTTCCACAGGCCCGGGGGCTTTGAAGGATTCCACCTCGGTTTTGAGGAGTGTGAAATTTGCTTTAGAGAAGTTTTTCACTGTGGTTTTCAGGGCAGGGGGTGGAGTCGGGATGTGAATATCCAGTGAGATTAGTTTATGGTCTGATCTTACCAGTGAGGGATACACTTCTGGTCTGGAGCATAAAGTCCCCATGTTGGTGATGATCAGGTCCAGTATGTTTTCCCCTCTTGTGGGAGTGGTAACAAGTTGTTCCATAGCATTTGAGTTTATAAATTCTAGGAACCTTTGGGCTAGGGTGCTGGAGCTAGAGTAATGCTCCCAGTCTATGCTTGGGTAGTTGAAGTCGCCCAATATAATGGTGTTTGGAGAGACCTTCATATTTTCCAGTGTTCTCAGGAAGGCCGAGTGGGGTTCCTGGGTTCAGGAGGCTGGTCTTTAGCAGGCTATCAACTGGAAGGCATTTTTACCCACTGTTAGTTGCACATGGATAGTCTCTGATGCTTCGTGCTGTGCCACCAACCTGCAGGTGTGGGTATCTTTGATGAATATTGATACTCCCCCTCCTTTTGTGGTTCGGTCCAAGTTTTGGGGCTGAAAAGCATGGTATGAGGTGTAACCTGGTAGTGCTGGGGTGCTCTCGGGAGCCTTGAACCAGGTTTCTGTTACTACACAGATATCGATGAAATAATAACACGAAATGGGTAAGAGCAAAACACAGTAGATATACCAAAATCTCATATAAGCGTCCTCAAAACTTCAATAGTCCAAAAGCAGCAGATATACGACATTTCCTTAAATAATGCAGAGACTAATTCAGTAAAAGGACGAGCATTTAATAAGTAACAGTGTAAAATACAGAGCAGGTAAGCGCTTTCACCAAACGGCTTCTTCAGACCTATAAAACAATCTGAGTCAATCAGTTTAAATACACAAATGAGCGGGAAAGTTAGCTAGACTTAAAGTGAAAGTACTGAAACTAAAAACAGCTCATAAGATCTGACAATAATAATCTAATAAATTCATGCAGGACTTGGCTAGAAATGTCCTATTCCATTAAGCAATAATATATATATATATATATATACTAACTTCATAAAACATATATAATAAATAATATATATATATATATATATATATATATATATATATATATATATATATATATATATATACACATGCAAATATGTATATAAACTACTAGGGATATAAAATATTAAATATCAAATATATATTCCATAAAAATCATAAAAACATATAAAATATACTTCTATGTATAGGATATATGTAATAAACATATATAAACATAACAAAAAATAGTACTTCACTCAAGCTTTCAATTTCCTTAACTTAAGGAAGGGTTGGATGGGAACTTTGCCATTCAATCCAGGGCTTGAATCAGCTCTAAATCTCATTATCCAGATAGTCTCTCTGGACTCTGTAAATGTCTTAACATCACTCCCTCTAATATCTGTATTGATTTTCTCAATTATTCTAAACCTAAAACTATGCGTTTCTCCATTTTCTACTATGTGTTTGGCTAGAGCATTTGTTTTGTGTCCCATCCTTTTTTTTTTCCCCATAATAAATTTTTATTGATATATATTTTCAAAATACAATAAAATCACACACATAATTCACTACTATTACTATCAAAACTATATACAATATCTACATGAAATGCTTCCATATAAAAATTGTCATTATTCCAAAAAAGAAGACACCAGGGAAGAAAAACAAAGCCAAAACATTTGTAGAAGTACTTTGCATCCATACATATCATACATGTTTTCAAAACATTGTTTCCTCCACATATACATCCAAATTTTAATATATTCCTAATAACAGTATTATGCTAATATAATGTTAAAAACCTTTTCCCATATTTTCGGGTTATTAATATTTTTGTTACTTTGCTTCAGGAGTAATTTATGTGCTAATATATGCTTTATAGCCACAAGCTTGAAATTATCCCATGATGTCTTGTCTGGTTCTAACCAATTTGTAGCTATATATAACTTCATCAGCAAAAATATATTCATACATATTATAGTTTGTGACCTAGAGAGCTCTCTTGGAGGAACATGTAGAATCATAAATTCCCATGATAACGTTGAACTTTGATAACCCATCTTTTGTAGATGTGTTCTAAGAGAGTTCCAAAGTTTATATATACACTTGCAGCTCCAGAACATATGAAGAAGATCCGCCGTTTGATTTGTGCAATATGGACAAGTTGGAGAATTCCTAGGATTAAATTTATGTAACCTAAGATGAGTATAATAAGCATTATTCCAAATCATCAACTGCGTATACATCAACTTTTGAAAAGAGACCGATTTTATTGTTAAATCAATTGCTTTTAATACCTGATTATCTGCTACTGTCATTTTGTTTACCCAATACCCTGACAACAGAATTTTATCCTGGAATTTTAAATCTTTACTTAATTTATTTGTTGTTGTTATAAATTTGACCTCCTGTTGGAGAGCCTGCCACAATTCAGAGCATTTATCCACAATTCCGACTACCGGTTTAAAGTTTTCAAAATGACTCAGAGCAAGTTCTCTGATTTGTCTCATGACAATCATATAACTCTTAGGAAGATTCAATTTCTGCCTAACTTGCGAAGCCGATAAATGAAATTTATTAAAAACATCAATCAGAGTCAAATTAACTATTAATGGGAATTTACTAAGATCAATCAACTGATTATTTAGTTTAAAATTTGGATTCCTATGGAAAGGCTGAAAAACCATCATATATTGCAACAAGTCTACTGATTGGAATAAATTTTGCAAAGATGACACATATGTTTTTAAGTGGTCCATAATCCCATACTTTATCAAACTACTTTTATCCAAAAAGGGTAAAGCTTTAGGATTTATGTTCCGATCTAGAATATGCTTGTAATTCAAGACCACCCAAGTTGGTATCCACTTTGTACTAATTACCTCGTAATTAGCAATTCTTAAACACCTGTTGGCGTTCACGATTAAATAGTATACTTCAAAATTCGATAACTCAAGTCCTCCTCTACTCTTTGGGGTCATTAATTTCTCATACGATATTCTAGTTTTCTTTGGCTCCCAAATAAATTTAGCTAGATCTTTATGAATTTGTTTAAAAACTGTCTTTGTAATTGATACTTGAGCAGACCTAAAGATATACAACATTCATGGTAATATATTCATTTTCACTATTGATACTTTTGCCAATACCGGTAGTCTTAAATTCCTCCATCTGCCACAATCAGCTACTATTAGGTCCCATACTCGTTTAATATTATTACTATAAAAGTCCTTATTATCCGTAGAGAAGCTAATACCCAAGTATTTGATATTTTCTTTACATGATATCTTCCCCACCAGGGACATTAATGAAAAAGGTTTAGGGGTTCTTAACGGGAAAATACTAGTTTTCTCCAAATTAATTTTATAATTAGAGACTTCTGAAAATTCGTTTATAACATTTAATATCTTTTCACTATCAGAAATTGGGGTTGTACAATAAATAATAAGATCATCAGCAAATGCCGACATTACTAATTTATTCTTATAAAGTATTGGTGCATTATGATACAAATTTTGCTTAATATATAAAAATAGAGGTTCTAAATAAAGGTTAAACAATAAGGGGGACAAAGGGCAACCCTGCCGTGTACCATTTTTAATCTGTATTCTTTTAGAATAACTCCTATTAATATATAACGTAGTATACGGATTACTATATAATATTTGTAGTATCTGAATAAATTCCTGTGGCATATTGAAATAAGGCAACACATCAAACAAAAGTTTATATCCACTCTATCAAATGCTTTCTGAGCATCTATTATAAGGGCATAAATATTAGAGTTGTTTTGTTTAGCATACATCATCATATTATGTAATGTAAGTGTGTTATTACTAGTTTGTCTAGTTGCCATAAATCCAGCCTGTTCCTTAGAAATTAAATGGATCATAATCTTTTTTAATCTACATGCTATAATGGTAGTTAGAATTTTCATATCCACATTTATTAATGCTATTGGCCTGTAATTATCCGGGCTTTGGGGGTCTGAATTAGCTTTATGTATAAAGATTGTTTTTGACGCATTAAGGTGAGGGTCACTAATTTTATTTCTTATTATGTAGTTAAATACATGAGACAATATTTTACCAAAACTATCAGCAAACTCTTTATAAAATTCAACTGTCAAACCATCAGGACCTGGTGACTTATGTACTTTCATATGTTGAATTACATATACTATTTCCTCTGAAGATATAAGTTTAATCAGATCACCTTGCAGACTCTCTTCTAATTTTGGAAAATTAATTTTTTGCAAGAATCTTTTATTCTGTTTATGTATAGACCTATCAATTTGATCCTCATAAACCTTGGTATAGATTTTTCAAAATATCAATAATATCCTCAGTTTTAGAATACACTGTGTCATTGCATTGTATTTCCGAAATATGTACAGTTGTTTTCGATTGATTTATAATCCTTGCCAATGCTTTTGACGGTATTTGAACATTATTGGCATATTTAACTAAACACCTATGCTCCTGAAGTGTTACTCTACTATTATGCAGCAAGAAGAGATCCTTTGACATTTCAACATTTCCTTCTCTGTTTGAGCATTAAAATTCTGAATCAGTTCTTTCTCGAGTAGCTTCACTTTTGTTTCTAATTTTTGAATATCAATGTTTTGCCTTTTCTTATAATATGAGGCTTTTTGCAAAAGAAATCCTCTAATTTGAGATTTAGCTGCTGCCCATTCAATATCAGGAGTATGTTCCTGAAGCTTCATCCTATCTGTTAAACCTTTCAGATATTTTACAATTCCATCTATTATATCCTTTTTATTTAACAGATTTGGATTAAGTGACCAATTGTAACCTCTATGCATTCTTGTATCTTTTAAATCTTTAGAAAACCTTAACGAAATTTTTGAGTGATCCGATAGATATCGAGTATGTATAACCACTACTGGTTCCAAATTAATTAATGCTTTGGATATCAAGAAAAAATCTATCCTAGACCACATTTTTGTGGCATGGTGAATAGAAGGTATACTTAATTGCATTTTTAATATTATGCGCATAACAAAACGGGTCATACAATTGAAAATCTTCCTTGAAGTCATTTAATGCTATCCCGGCCTGCTTATTAAATGCTCTTTGTGGACAAGACCTATCCAACTTAGGATTTTGATAGGTATTGCAATCCCCACCCAAAATAAAATAATAACCATCATACTGTGTTAAGATTGGATATAATGATGTTATGAAACTTTGTTGGTCATTACATGGTGCATATATATTCAAAAGTAAAAGAGGTTTATCAAACGCATTATCCGATAAAATAACATAACACCATCGCTCATTTTGATCCACTTTAGAGTCTAAAATCTCGTCTTTGTATTGAGTTTTAATAATTATAGCTACTCCAGCACTGTTTCTCTTACCTTCTGATGCCACTATCGCTCTAATCCAGTTCCTTTTCCTAATATCATCCCACTGATCATTTAACAAGTGTGTTTCTTGTAAAAATGCAAACAGTGCTTTGTCCTGTAGCAATATGTGTAGTAACAGTTTCCTCTTCTTCAAGTTCTGGAGCCCTTTAACGTTCCATGAGTCTAATTCCCACATTGACAGGTCTAATTATCCAATAACAGTATAAAAGGGAAATTATCCAATGGATATGTATTAACTGCATACTAAACATAATCTGGAAGCATTTCCTACATCCCGTCCCCAGCCAGTGCCTACCCACTTTACCCCTGGACCAGGACTTATATAGGTCTGATATGTGAAAAAACATGAACAAGGTTAAAAACACAAACATATTTAAAAGCTTCATGTAATAAAACTTAAAACATTTCCTAAACTTACAACCTATATATTCTAACTTAGCTACTACAAAGTCTAAACTAAACATTCCCTAACAAACACTGCTATTGCTCTACAGCTTATGTTCCAACTATTAATTAAGCAAATCTATATTGTAAGGTAGTATTACCATTTAAAGAAAAAAAAAATTAATATATTAACTAGCTACTTATACCTACCCCAAATACCTCTTTTGTTACAATCATTATTTATATACCACTTTTATTGAGAGAGAGAAAGAAAGAAAAAAGAAAACAAAAAAAAAAACAGACAGAAAAAATTAAATGCATCCCACATTATAATTCTGTACCATACACAGTGCCTGCAACTACCAATTGTCAAAGTTTTGCAATTGCATGCTTTAGTTCCTAACTATACTGACATTAGTTGTCTGATTAACACCACCCAATAGCCACTATTTACCTATTTATATTCATATATATATAGTGCTATACCTTGCATCCACTGCAGATATTGTAAAAATATAATTTGGTTCAAAACTATAAGCATAAGGAAAAAGAAACAGGAAAAACAGATGTTATTATATGCTTCACGTACATATTCTAATGTTATTTACTTGTTAAAAAAACATTAACACATTATGTCAGTTCTTTTCAGCTTCTCAAACCAGGAAACCATCAGTAATACTCACGATGGGGGACCGCTTTCGCAGCCGGACCACAGGAAGTGTTACATCGAAATCCACACTCTCAGCTGCATTCAAGAGATTTCCTGTTTACCACTCGAAAAAGTTCGTAGAGGTCATAAAAGTTTGGAAAACGGCCAGCAGACCCTCGGATTATCGCAAACAAACAGTTGTATTGCTTTTACAGAGGCCTAAACGACTTAAGCAGGGAACAATGGATTACCTAAGCCTCGAAGTATAGTAGATACTGGATCTGACCTCAGGAGCATGCCAGTCTCAACGGAAGTTTCTTTCAGCCCTCTGATGCAGGTAAAACTTTAAAAACCTTCAGAAACACTCCCTTTGCCTCGTTTTTAGTAGAAACAGAGTATTTAATCCCATCCACCATAAATGTAAGCACATTAGGATATTTCATCTGGAATTTAATTTGCTTATCAATCAGAAATTTACAGTATGCAGATAAAGACTGCCTAGCTTGCCTTACTTGCAGTGGTAAATCCTGAGCCAGAGATATTTTATTATTTTTCCACATAACAAAGCCACCATTCTTTTTGCAGTAAAAAGTATTTTGCTAACATCTTGAAAGTTCAATATCTTAGCATATACAGGTCTAGGCATATTAGAAGCTTGTACCTCTCTCAGTGCTCTGTGTGCCCTTTCGATAACAATTTGTTTCACTCCATCAGCATCATTTAACAAAACTTCAAGTATTTGTGTTATAGTTGGTATTAGCTCTGCATACTGAATGTTTTCAGGGATCCCTCTAATAATAATATTATTTCTCCTAGACCTTGCTTCTAAATCGGTAAGTTTGCTTTGCATGGCTTGTAACTCCACATCATGTACCTTTATTTTCTTCTACAGCAAGTCTATTTTGTCCTCGGTTTCTGAAATTCTAGCCTCTGTTTTGTCCATTCTCTGCAGCAACTGATTACATGAAACTCCAAAAGTTTGTATTTGAGTAGTCAGGTCCTTTAAAGCTTCTTGTATAGGCAATAAAGCATGTTTGATATCGTCCATGTTCAGTGGCTGATCAGTTTTAGATCTAGTCTCTGGTTTCTGTTGTTCCTGCTGTCTAGTAATTCTTTGTTTTTTCGCACTCCCATCCTTTACTGGTGACTGTAATTCTGACAGCTTTGTTTTGTTAGTAGTTGTTTCCATGCTTTTTCCTTCTTGTGACATTTTCCTTTCCCCAAGCTGACAGGTAAAATGAAGAATGCAGACAGTCCTTTGTTTATTTCTCTCTTCAGAGCTAGCTAATCACTTGGAATCCTGATAGATAAAGACTTTTTTTTCCACTTTTTTTCCTGGTTATAGATTAATTAAGTGTAGGTGCATCTTTTTTTACTTTAATTTGATGTTCAAACCTCAGATTTTTCTCAGGTTTATTGAGGAGCTGCAGGTCAGCAGTGTTTACAGAATGGCAGCCATCTTTTAAAGGGTTTTTTGTGTCCCATCCTAATGTGGTACATGTGCTCTCACATTCTATCTCTCAAACACCTATTAGTTTTACCTATGTAGAAGGCAGAACATCCTATGCAGGAAGCCAAATAAAATACATTGGTGGACATACAATCACCCCTAACTTGAAAAGTGAACTCTCCAATTCCAGTGGGATGTCTAAATACTGGGTCTGATTCAATAAAGGGACAAAAATTACATCGATTGCATGGTAGTGTAACCAAGGGCCCTATAGAATCATCTAAGAGGTAATTTTTCAGGTAGCAAAGAAGCCTCTTCAAGTTCTTTTTGTTCTTATACACAAATCTGGGTGTAACCCCTGCAACTTCTTTAATAGTAGGGTCTACAGACAAGATATGCCAATGAGTCCTAATTACATCCTTGATTGAACCAACATCTTTAGTAAAAAATATCGGAAACGCTACCTGATCAAATACAATAGCATCTCTGGGCCTCCTATTTCCTGTGGCATCTACAGCTTGAACTCTGTTAATAAAATATGGGGCTGCTATACCAGACCTTAAATGGTCAGTGCCCACTGTCCCTCTAACAAAATCGTTATCATCATAGTCCCATACTAATAACCTCTGATATAGGTCGTCCAACTCACTCCTGAAGTTGGAATCATTCGGGTTATATCTAGATATGCGCATCACTTGTCCCTTAACTACATTATTATAGATGTACCCTGGATGCATACTGTGGTGGTGTAATAAAACGTTATGACATGACTTCCTATATAGGCCAGTATTAATCAGCCCATTATCTAACCTTTCAACATAAATATCTAAAAACGGAATCTTCACTGGAGAATAATCCACAGTAAACCTAAGGTAATTGGTAATAGAATTAACTTCACATATAAATCTACCTAAGTCCTCAGATGTCCCAGTCCACAAGAAGAACAGGTCATCTACAAAACGCCTATAAAATGGAACAAAATCCTTAAAGTGACTAGTTCGAAACATGAACCTATATTCCCACTCCACCATAAAAAGGTTGGTGTAGCTATTGGCACAAGAGGTGCCCATAGCCACGCCATCCTTCTGTAGAAAAAACATGTCATTAAAACAAAACACATTTGACTCAAGTATAACCTCCAAGAAATTCATAACTAAATCAATCTATGTGTCTACCATATCTGATGTCCTCCTTAAATAACTATCCACCATTTCAATTCCTTCTAGGTTTGGTATCACAGTAAACAAGGATTGAACATCCATTGTAACAAAAATATATTCCTGCCCTAAAGGTGCTATCTTAGTATAACTATATAGATCTAATAAAAACTGTTTGGTATCCTTTAAAATAAAAATATTTAAATCAACTATCTGCCTCAAATGTTTCTCTACATAAATTGATAAAGGTTCCGTAGACCATCCTCTCCCAGCTACAATGGGCCGTAGAGGCGGATTAACCTTATCTTTATGAATTTTGGGTAGACCCTGGATGACCGGTACAAGTGGATGAGTAACTTCTAAGAATCTAAATAATGACAAATTAATCAATTCACTCTTCAGTAAGTCCTCTAACATACTATGTATCCTGTGTACCAGTCTATCCACCACCTCTAGTGTGATAGGGACATAAAAGTTATTATCATTCAACATTCGAATCATCCCTTCTCTGTACTTAGATGTATCCATAATAACTATCCCACCCCCTTTGTCAGCAGGCCTGATTGTAATAGTATTGTCATTTCGTAACTTGTTCAAAGCTTCCTTCTGTTTAAATGACAAGTTATATTTACCCTTTTTATTATTAGAATTCCTCATTCGATAAAAATCATCTTCTACCAACTTACTAAATGCTGCTAACAATGGATGAAGTGGGGGGGTATAGGTACTAGGTCTCCTCAAATCTCTACCATTAAAACCATAATTACTACCGCTAAACTCAATCTTCAAAGATAAGTTACGTATAAACAACTTAAAGTCACGTAATGTTTCTTCAAAGTTACTGTATGTAGTAGGGATAAATGAGAGACCTTTGGAAAGTACAGCTATCTCATCTAAGGTAAGTATATGGGAGGACAAATTAAACACTATGTCATCCGTTTTTCTTCCCACATTTTCTTTATATTCTGATTCGGAAACCTGTCCAATGACAGTTTCCTCTTCTGTCTCCCTCTGCTGGCGGAACGTGTCCACCCTTCTCTGTGATCTGTCCTGAGCCTTGCCTAAAAAAGGCACTATGGGGGTAGCAAAGGCCTTTGCCAATATCCGAAAGCCCAGGGGTGACAGGTGCAAGCCGTCCCTAGCGAAGCATCGTGGCTTGTCGAGCATGTCATCCCAGGCTGACAGGCATTGGATCCCCTTTGAATGACACCAATACTTAAGCCAATTGTTGAAATTGATCATCTTGTCTTCATATTGTGGCATCATTCTTGGTGAGGGTAAGATGCTACTCAAGGTCAGGGTCATACCTGACAGGGCTACATGCTCAGAGAGCTCCTCTATGTCTCTTTTGTAGTCCAGGGAGGTACGTCTCCGGTCATTCACACCAGCATGAACAATGACTGAGTTATATTTGTACTTGCCTTGGAGTGACCTGAGTGCTTGTGTTATGTGGTGGATCCTAGCACCCGACAGGCAGCTCACCGTGACCTTCTCCTTGTTCAGCCTGGTGAGCGGGACGTCAGTGTGCCTGATGATAGAGTCACCTATTACAAGTGTATCAGGTTTGTTGTTTAGCATTAAGGGCTGTGACTGTTCTGCACACTGGCTTTGTGAGCTATGTGTTGCACGTGTTTTGTTTTGGGGTAGCGGTTGCTTGGGTGTCTGCTTTGGAGGTCTCTGCTGCTTAGGCAGATTTTTATTTAGAGCCTCCGAGTATGTTTTTGTGTGTTTATGTGTTTGGTTTGCTGTCATGGTAGGTCTATGTGAGACTGGAATTGTAGTGAGTGTGGTTTCCTTCTCATCCTGACTGGTTTCGCCAGTACTGAGTTGAGAGAGCTTAGCCTCCAGTACGGCTATATGGTTGCATCTCTCACATGTGTTGGAATTTGTTGGGAGGAGGAGAGGGTTGTCTATGTACATGAGGCAGTTGTAACATTGCCTCAAGATTCCCAGATTCACCAGCTGGACTGAAGAGGAGATTGACAACTGACCTTTGGACATGCTAGAATAGTATTGGGAATTCCTTCATAATTGAGAAAAAAGGGCCAATGGGGAACGAGGTACTCAAGGGGAGTTTGTGAGGGTGTAATGCTTTTAATATTTTAGTGCTGACTTATATAATTGCTTTAGTGAGCAAGTGCCAGGTAACTTAGCTGCAATGTGTTATAGGTAACTTAAATGCAAAAATGACAAACAGTGACTTTCTTTCAAGTGAAACAAGGAAATAAGTACAGTAAGCAATGCAGATATCACTAGCGATCCACAGAAGCGCTGAAAAGACGCGTTTTAGGTGGAATTAACGTTTCGGGAAATAACAAGAAAACAAGCATACAAATAAAGCTAGATTCAGCAGGCCTGGATCTAGTCTATGCTACAGCACACAAGGTGTACCAATTTCAGTAAGAAACAGTTCAAATATGCAGGCACTATAAGCCTTTAACCAGAAATTCCCAGCCTTGAAGGGCAGAGTCCAGCCTCTCCTCCCACAAGAGTGCAGACCACGAACCTTCTTAATGTAAAATAACTGGCCTGAAGCCCAAGTGCTTAAACTGGAACTAATACACTTTTAGAATAACAGACACTGAGCCCTCAATCAGCAGTTCACAACTTAGAAGGATGTAAGCTACCTGTCCTGCCACCACAGTGCAGGCCACAAACCTTCCTAATGTAAAACAACTGGTCTGAAGCCCAAGTGCTTAATCTAAAAGACTTAGAATGATAGCTACACTTTAATCAAGTTACTACCAAGCAGTAATAGATACAATTGAATACTTTAAAGAATGCCTGGATTAATGCTCAAGTTATACAAACAAAGCTTAAACTAAAAAGCACTTTTATTTCCTCTTATTGAAGGCTGGCGGGCCTAGTGGATTGAACTTTTGTGTTTGAAGAGACTACAGATTTTACCATCTCCCCCTACACATCATGCAACTCTAAATTATTGAAGAACATCTTCATAAAGTAGTTGCTCAATTGATTAGATCTGTCTCTCTCTCTCTGACCATGCACTGGCTCTTACTTCAAGTGAGTTCAATTGATCTGGAACCTCATCTGCAAGTATGATTAGACAGGACAAGGTAGACCAGATAGAGATTCTCAGCAATACATTTGTTCATTTATTTATATTTGTTTATTGGGGTAGTGCACTGATCTCAATGGATCATTTGCAGACACAGCCCGGGCGAACAGGATCACATAAGAAATGAACAAAACATATTTACAGATATAAGAATATGCTACATTTAATTCAAGAAACAGTTAACAATGACGTAACATGAATGGAAAATGGAATTATGCCTAGCAGAGATTTATGGATAAGATGTAGCCATAATGACTGAGATGGTTTATGCTAAAGGGATAACAGTATATCATTGCATAGAGAGGTATGAAGACATTAGAAGAAGAAAGTGAGAATACTTGCAAGAAAGGACACCCTGGGGAGAAGACAGATAAAAGGTGTGAGAGGCATGCAGAGGGAAGAGGAGTAGAAAGGACAAGAAATGAAAGAGAGATGCAAACAGAAGAAGGAAGTAGGATGAATGAGAGGTAGTAGGAAAGGAGGGGGGGTAACAAGTTGAGATAAGGAAATAACTGAAATAGGGATAAAGAGGTGTATGAGAGCTGCAGGGTTCATGTAACGTGACCTGAATCAGTGCAGCTGCACATTCCTTGAGCTGTTGTCTGAAATCAGAGTACTTTTGCATATCTCGTATTGAGAGAGGAATAGAATCCCATAGTGTAGGTGCTAAGATGCTGAATGCAAGGTCAGTACAAAAGAATTTACTTTTTGAGTTAGTAGGGTGAGTTGAGATTGAGATACCCCTGATATTATATGTGAGTGTTTTGGTAACAAGTTTATGGGTGAGAGGGGATGGTGTCTTAGGAAAAAGGGCTTTGTGAATTAGTGATCCTAGTATGAGGTTGATTCTCAAATGTACTGGGAGCCATTTAGCTTTCGCAAGAGTAAGGCAGTGGTTTCAATCCTGGAGGAGTTATTAATGAACTGGTAGTTTTTATTAAGAATGGTTGTAAGGTGGTGGCATTTTTTTGAGGCTGCAGTTATAATGGGTAGTCCATATCTGAGCTGAGATATGAGTATGCCTTTGCTTATGGCAGCTTTAGCCAGCTTAGACAGAAGAGGTGATATCTTGTTCGCCCAAAACAGTAGTGTGTTGATCTTTTTGCAAGTTCATAGATAAGTACTAGGCTATCTGCCCGAGGGCATCTATAAGCCTAGCCAGAATGTGTTGGCTTTCTCCACCCCCTTAGATTAGTTCCCTGTGCCTCGGTCCAGCAGAGCCGATAGTTCCCTGTGCCTCTGTCCAGCAGAGCCACTGCAGTGATCCCCGTGGTAAATTTTCTGTTTCCCATTCACTCGTCAAGGTTTCTCTTGAAGAGTGTTAGTTAGGGGCTCTGCCTAATGTAGATTGGAATCCTGTTCCAAAGCATGGGGAGTCTCTGGGGCAGGAATCTATCCCTCCAGCATGTCCTATTTATCATTGTGGCAAGGTTTAGATCCCTAGAGCATGTGGCTCTTGGGGATTTTTTTTTTTTTTAGGTGGAGCATGTCCATCAATTCTGGGTTGGACATGGCCTTGTATGTCAGGCAGAGATCACCTCTGAGTAAGCGGTATGCAACAGAGTACAGCTGGAGTTTCTTCAGTAGGGCAGCATAGAGCATATGTTTGAGGCCAGTAATCCTCTTGGTGAGGTACTTCTGTGGTCTTTCCAGCTGTTGCAGTTGTCTTGTACGGTACATCCCAAATGGGGCGTTGCACTCTATGACGGGTCTGATGAGTGATGAGTAGAGGGGCACAACCTCTTTTGTTCTAGATGCGAACCCTTTTGTGATTAGGTGGGCCACATAGAAGGATTTTCTAACCACCTTGGCAATATGATGATCAGAGGAGAGATTACTATCTACTTATGAGTCCCCAGATCCCTTATTACATTTTCTGTATTTAGGGGACTACCAAGTATGTGGTAGTTCATGGGTACTTTGTTTTTTCTATAGGGGATGACTATGCACTTTTTGGCATTTAGCCTGAGGCCATGATTTTGACACCAGGTATCCGTCTCAGTGAGACCCTTCTGGAGGATGTCTGTATCAGCTGGAGAGTCAATTATGGCCCCCAGTTTGCAGTCGTCTTTGAACTTGGTCAGCCATAGTCCTCCTGTGCTTGCCTGTACCTCTGAGAAGTGTATACCGAACAGGAGGGGTCCGAGGACTGAGCCCTGGGGGACGCCACCTGTAACTGGTTTATAGTTGGACCTAGAGCCTGCAACTCTCACCGTGTGGGTTCTATCTGTGAGCCAACTGGCAACCCATCTCGTGACGTAGGGGTTTATGTTCAGGCTGGTGAGCTTGTCTATAAAACCAGAATAGGGAATGGTGTTAAAAGCCTTTGCGAGGTCTAGGTAGGCTGTGTGGACCTCCTTTCCCTAATCTATAGCCTTGGTAACTGTCTCAAAGTAGCCACCAAGTTTAGGAGGCATGATCTGCCCTTAAAGCCAAACTGGGTAGGGTCCAATGTTTGAAGGTTCCCAATGCCTCTGTTAATGAATTCCATGATGATGCGCTACATAGCCTTGCAGACCAGGCTAGTCAGGCTTACAGGGCGATAGTTCCCGGGGTCCGTTGTGGCTCCACCTTTGTGGGGAGGGATAAATGTTGCTGTACACCACTCTATGGGTATGTAGCCTGTAGAGAGGCTGAGTGTGAACAATGTGTTTAGGTGAGGGGTTAGTTCATTTTGGAGCTCATGTAAGACACAGCCTGGGACACCATCTGGTCCCATTGAAGCTGTATTTTTGGCTTTGGATAGGGCTGTTTTAACCTGTGTGTCAGTGATTGCCGGGGCACTACATTCTTCTGGTATGGCTATGGGCCCTTTAGGGGGTGAAGTTTGCACTAAACCTGTCTGCCAGAATGTTGGCAATATCAGTCGGTTCAGTGTATTTTGTGCCATTCTGCACTAACCCCAAGCAGATCTGAGAGTTCCACTTACGTTCTCGACATAGCTAAAGAATGCCTTGTGGTTATCTTTGGAGTCCTTGGCAATTTTTCTTTCGAAGCTAGCCTTGGATGATTTTATGAGGGATCATAGTTTCCTGCTGATACTAATCAGGAACGTCTTTCCTTCTTGGGATTTTACTCTCTTCTGCACTAGTTTCCTCCTTCTATTGTATAGCTTGTTTATGGCAGGGGTCCACCAGACTGGTTTCCTTTTCTTGGAGGAGTGAGTCTTGGTTTTGCTTGGGCTAGCACTGCCCATAGAGTGCCTTTGTAAGGGATTCAGCAGCTTGGACAGCGTTGTCCTTTAGCATGGGGGCTGTGAACCTTTCCACCTCGGTCTTAAGTAACGTGAAGTTTGCTTCTGAAAAGTTTTTCACGGTGGTTTCCTTGATTAGGGGTAGGGGCGGAATGTGGATATCCAGAGTGATTCGTCTATGGTCTGATCTAACCAGCGAGGGTTTGACCTCCGGTGTAGAACACTGGTCGTCCATGTTGGTGATGACCAGGTCCAATATGTTGTCACTTCTGGTGGGGGTGTTGACCAGTTGATCCAGGGCATTCGAGTTTATAAATTCTAGGAAGCGTTGGACAAGGGAGTTAGTACTTGAGTAGTTCTCCCATTTAATGTCTGGGTAATTGAAATCACTCAATATTAGGGCATTTGGTAGGGCCTTCATATTTTCCAGTGTGTCCAGAAACGCGGAATGGGGGTCCTGGGTCATGGTGGGTGATCTGTAGCAAGCTACAATTTGAATTGCAGTTTTGCCCATTGTCAGTTGCACATGGATGATCTCTGAGGCATTGTGCTGTGCCACTAACCTGGAGGTGTGGGTATCCTTGATAAAAATGGATACACCCCCCACCTTTTGTGTTTCGGTCCGGGTTCTGTGGCCGAGAAGTATGGTATGAGTTATAGCCTGGTAGTGCTGGGGTGCTCTCTGGAGCCTTAAACCAGGTTTCTGTTACTGCACAGATATCGATGTTCTCCATACTGAGGAGTGCCTCGAGTGCATGCATTTTGAGGTTTAGACTTCTGGCGTTGAGTAGCATTACTTTGGTTACCTGTGCTATTTACGGTGGTGGGTTTGTCTTTTAAGCCTTGTCTAAAAAAGGCACTATGGGGGTGGCAAAAGCCTTGGCCAGTATTTGAAAGTCTAAGGGTGACAGGTGCAAGCCATCTCTTGAGAAGCAACGTGGCTTATCGAGCATGTCATCCCAGGTGGACAGATACTGGATCCCCTTTGAATGACACCAGAAACTTAGCCAATTGTTGAAATTGATCATTTTTTTCTTTATACTGTGGCATCATTCTTGGTGAGGGCAGGATGCTACTCAGGGTCAGGGTCAGGGTCATACCGGCCTGGGCTAAGTGATCAGAGAGCTCTTCCATGTCTCTTTTCATGTAGCAAGTAGCAAGTGTTTTGAATGTGCAGTAGAAAGTTGAGGGATTGGTCTAGCCAAATGCCAAGGTATTTGAAGGATGTGGTAGTTTCTATGTATGGTGGCATTGTTAACATCACTAAGATAGGTGCTTTGGCTATCTCTTGGTTGGTTCCAAATAGAATTGCTTTTGTTTTTCAGAGATTGAGTATAAATTACTGGACTATTAGCCACTGGTCAAGGGTTTGGAGATCATCTTGGAGCTGAGTTTGTATAACAGAGTGGGATTTGTTTCATCTGTAAATTACCATGTCACCTGCATAAAGAATTAGAGTATATGAGGATGATCAGATGGCAGTTGACTGAAAAATATGGAAAAGTACAGAGGGTCTAAAGTGGAACCCTGGTGGACTCCTTTCATAAGAGGAGCTGTTTCAGAGGTGGTGGCACCTACATTTAACTTGAAAGATGTATTACAATTAATATTAGATCTATTAGATCTAATTATCAATTATAATTATACTTAATGTTTATTATAATTATTAATTGTAATCACTAATTATTCGGTCTATTAGAATTTCAGAAATTGGTAATCTAGGGACTATATTTTGATAACTCTCTCAGATCTCAAAGGTTGTTAGCTGTTAGGTTCAGACAGCAGAAGGTGGAAATGGCACTATATAAAATTAAGTGAGAAGACTCAATGAATGGGATACAGGAACTATAACCACTCTGGATATCTTTCAGCAGCCTTATCGCTCTGTTTATGTCAGTGATTTGAAAAGAAAGTAATGAATGGGAGGCCCACTAACTGGATTACTTGGATTACATATCACTTCTTAGACTGAGTAGGTGGAATCAGTAATGAAATTCATTACTCTGGAACAGCTGCATAGTATTCTCAGGGGGAGGTTGTCTGCCAAATCTCTGGGCCCTGTTGAGCTTTAGGTAGCCTACTGGAATCTGGATGGCTGAAAGATTCTTCAAATATGGGTTAAACTGAGGAATGGGACTTTATTACAATGATTGACTCCACTATCCTGATAAAAGCTGGTGGTGTAGTAGGTTTACTATCAAATGAACGAAAGTCACAAGCACGAACGGTTAATTCTGCAACTGAAAACTTCGACTCATGCATATTAAGTAGGTCGTAAGGTCGACCCAACAAGATCGACAACTTCTGTCGATATAGCAACTCCCATTGCCAACCATGCTTCACGTCCCTGCCTTGTGTATGTCCTTCTGAACGGATGTACACATGAACGTCGACATTCCGACTGTCGCTCCTACCATGGTCGAGGAGGGGGCTGTCGTGAAACTGAATGTTGATATTTTGATTGTAAACCGATGTAGTACTCCTTAAAAAGGGCAAAGATCCAGCTTTGCGGTCATCCAATCAAACCATTTCAGTTTTGAACCATGATTATAAAGTCTTTTTTTCTGGTTTAGCTCACTGGTTAGCAAAATGGCATCCTGATTTGATAAATACAGATCACAGTGGGGTTTGGGGATGATAAACCTTTGATAACATTAAAAAAAGTTCATCTGAGGCACAGTGTCTGGGATTCTAACAGTTCCCTCACAGTTATTAGTTCAGATGCAGAGAAGGCCTGTTCTTTCATCTCTTATTTGCCCACTACCTTAAACCATTCATAATTTTATCCAACCAAAAACACTCCAAAAGAACTGGAAAACCATAGTAGAGTCCTAATGTTTTCATCCTTTACAGGGAATGACACTTCAAAAGAAAACACAGGCAACCATTTAACTGCATTTAAATAGCTTGTGGCTAAACTTACATAGTGCAAAATAATCAATAAAATAGCATTTGTGTCTTTCGGCTTTTCCCGTTTAGGGGTCGCCACAACGGAACTCCGGTCCGCTAATGATTGGCAGTAGAGTTTTACGTGCTGGCTTGTCGGGCCTAACGCACAACCTTCAACGAAGGAACACCCATTCACACATGTCACCACACAGAAGACGCTCTGAGAATCGAACGGGCAACGTCTAACTGTGAGGTGACAACGCTACCGCAGCACCACCACCGCAGTATGAACACTTAAAAAATATGCAACTGCCAATAACTAGGAACTATCTAAACAATCCCATGTTGACAAACTGAAAAAAAAAGCAATAGAAGTGATTATAAATAACTTAAGTATTACTTTATTATTATGTTACCCCATACTGGCTATTTCAATGGACATACAGTGGATATAAAAAGTGTACACACCCCTGTTAAAAAGCCAGCTTTTTGTGATATAAAAAATGAGACCACTGTGCACAAGAGATGCCCTCGCAATCTGACAGATTTGGAGTGCTTTTGCAAGGAAGAGAGGGCAAATATTGCCAAGTCAAGATATTCCATGCTGACAGACTCCTACCCAAGAAGACTGAATGCTGTAATTAAATCAAAAGGTACTTCAACAAAGTATTAGTTTAAGGGTGTGCACACTTATGCAACCATCTTATTGTACGTTTTTTATTTTTTATATTTTTCTCCTAACATACTTGTTTGTTTTTCAATTGAATTGTACAGGTTAGGTCACATCAAAGGTGGGAAAAGTTTTAAAATTATTTTTTGTTCTCTCATTTTTTATATCACAAAAACCTGGCATTTTAACAGGGGTGTATATACTTTTTATATCCACTGTAACTTCAGTAGGGTCTTAATGCTCTCTCTCTCGATGCTTAGCCTGGGTGATTGGGTAGCATCTAGTTTTATTTGTCAGTATAATTACTAGCATACTAGAAAATCTACATCACCACCATCTCCAGTGAAACAAAATACTAGATAAATAGATAAATGACCACAACTTGTCTGAAAAGTGCACTTGTCCTTTATGAGTTTCTTATACAGTGAGCTTTGCTGCTTCTTACGACTGAATCACCATGAAAGGAATAGCAACATAAGACTGCAAAGGATATTCATCTGGAAACAGTTTATTTGGATACTGGAATTTTACCTACAAATGAGAATAACTGATCAGATTTTCTAATTTCTTTTGTCATGCCCAAATAAATCTTAGATACCCATGTACGTCAAGTAACTGGAGAATCATTTCACCTTTATTCTGAGGATTAGGAAAAGTGAGAAGGTGAATAGCTTGGTTCAGAGACATTTCTGTGACCATCCTAGGCATAAAGGATGGGCAAGTTCTAAGGGAAAACCTGTCCTTGTGGAAACCAGAAAAAGAGGGTTAGACGTCAGGGCTTGTATCTCAGAAACCCTTTTAGCAGAGGTTAGAGCAACAAGATGCTTTCCATGCACATCATTTTAAAGAAGCTGGTTCAAATGATGGTAAAATTAAGTTCTCAAGCACGTAATTTGGGTCCCAGTGAGGAGGAGGAGTAGATTTTCTAGGTGCACTGATGCGTAAGATGCCTTTTAGCAACTGTTTGACCTCAGAATGTGAAGAAAGAGGTGGACCTATGGGAAGACCAGCTGAGATGGCTGACAAATTTACCTTAATGAAAGTGTATGCCAGACCCAGCTTGAGCAATCCACATAATGCTGGACGATATAAAGTAGCCCTATCTGATAATGATCCCGTCCTCTCTTTTGGCACCAAAAAGAAAACCTTTTTCATTTAGGTATATCTGATTATGCCGTGGATTTCTAGCTTCTCATATTACTTGCAGTAAGCTCTCAGAATAAAGGTGCCTAAAAGGAATCAAATGATTGAGAGTCTTTAGGTTTGTGTAAATGAGAGACCCCCTTCTATTGTGTAAGGAGGTCCATCCTACTGAGTAATGTGTGGCAAATGTTGTTGGCCAACTGAAAGAGAAGTGAGAAATTTTTTATTTTTTTTTATTTTATTTTATTTTTGTTAACCGGGAAAGTCCGACTGGACACAGGTCCATTTTCAGTGGAGGCCCGGGGAGAAAAGCTCCATGATACAATACAATATTAGATTAAAACAGTACAAAGCAATTCTTAACATTTATAAGTCGTACAGAGGACCATTTACATGGCATATGATAACTGTAGTAGAATATACAGTCAGTACTGTAGTAGAATATACAATTAGTACAAATAATACAAATATATATATACAGTCAGTACTCTAGTAGAATATACAATTAGTACAAATAATACAAATATATATAATTTTTTTTTTTTTTTTTTTTTTCTCCCTTCGAAATATTAGTAAATATAAAGTTGTAATACATTTATGCTTTAGTATAACCGAGAAGTAAATAAATGCCCATAGTGGCATAAAATAGGGTAAACGTATAGGTAGGATGAGAGTAAGATAAGCTCTGTTAGGTATTGTGTTAGTCTAGAAACAGATTAGAGTGTTTTTCAGGTAAGGGATATGGTACAGAACAGTACAAGTGTTGGAATGTTTACTGCTTATAGATTGATGAAATGTTAGGATGAATCTGTGGGATAGCAGTAGAGCTCAGTAAAGGAAAATGTTGTAGTGTAGCATAGTCCTTGCAACTGAGCATAGATGTTGCTACCCTGGGGTATAGCAAGAGCAGAGCCAGATGTTAGAATAGTAGGATTTCAAGAGGTGTTTGAAATGGGTGCAAGAAGTAGTGCTGGTTATATTGTTTGGGAGTGATAATATTGTGTGGGCCAAACGGGGTTCACCAATAAAACTTTGGGACTGTTCTGAATTTTCAGGTAGATGTTTTGAATAAGAGAAAAGGGGAAAGGCATATATGAATCTCCATTTCTAAGTGAAGTAGAAGGCATCTGTGGCCCAGCTTCTTTGCAAGGGATTCTTGAGCAAAATATTCTGTGTTGATGGTTCAAACAGGAGGCAACTAGACCTATCAGTGGAGTACCCCACTGGTGGATGATCTGTAGAAAGATCTTGTTCAACATTCATTTGTTGTGGTCTGCCCTTGATCAGCTCAGGTAATCTGCCAATCTGCTCTGTTCTGATGGAATGTAAACTATTTGGGGAAAAGGCTGTGATGAAAAGAAATGTCCCAAGCCATCTTTCCTAGTCAGCACAGGGGTAAGATTTTGTGCCCTCCTGTTTGTTGATTTACCACATGACAAATGTGTGTATGTCGGAACTTGGTGTTCTTTGGGACCACAGTCAATGAAAAGATTGAAGAGCCAGTAACAATGTGTTCTTTTTCATCTTCTAGTATTCTAAACACTAGTGCATTACTTCTCATTGGCTTAATTTCTAAATCCTCCAGATTCTGCTCCCTTTGTTTACATTTTAGTGGGAGCTACAGCAATACCCCATCACTGCTGGACAGCTTATCCTTCATTTAAACTCATTACACCCCCCATAATTTTCACTCTCTTCTTTATGTAGTGACAGCCTTCTTAAACACCAATGCCTTTCCGTTCACGGTGATTATCATATCTTTCAAATGAGCCATCTCATACACGAAGTTGGAAATGTCTGCATATTTTGAAAGTTGCTTGTTTTGGTCAGATTACTATAAAACTAGAGAGTTTAAGAAACCAGAAGTGTTTGCAAACTTTAATAGCTTCTTGTTTCTAGTAGACTATTATCAAACTGGAGAGTCCTCATTGAAATGACAAGACTTTAAGTAATTTGTCTTGTCTACAGCTTCTTGGGATTGTTTTTTTGTGAAGTGGCTGGCCATAAGTGGTATGATAGTGCTTGATGAACGTCCATTAGATTTTCCTGAAAATCATCCAAAACGAACATCCACCAGTCTAGATTAAAACTGTTTTGCCCAGCAAACAATCTATAGGCGAATTCAAAATACTGTAGATAAGTACAGGAACACACAAAAAAAATCTAAACAGCCAGATAGCAGGTTCAAAATGTTTGAGAGTAACAACTGCTTGCATCACCAGACAGATTAGCTTCTAATGTGATTTTTAATTTTTTTTATAGTTCATAATCTTACAAATCTGCAAATGTTGTCACTTATGAAAGAGAATTATTTATTGTATCTGAATTTGTTAACCAGTGAGGCTGTCTGGTCTTAGGTTCATAGGTAGGTACTAGGCTGTCTGCCCTAGGGCATTTATAAGCATAGCCAGAATGTGTTGGCTTTAGCCACCCTTTTAGACTAGATTCCCAAGCCTCTGTCCAGCAGGGCCATAGAAGTGATCCCAGGAGTAAATTTACGATTTCCCATCCACTCATCAAGATTTATCTTGAAGAGGGTCAGCAAGGGGCTCTGCCTAACATGAACCGGGACTCTATTCCAGAGCGAGGGAAGCCTCTGGGATATGATTCTATCCCTCCAGCATGTCCTATTTATTGTTGTGCTGAGGTTTAAATCCATGGAGAGTATAGCTCTAATGGATTTGGCTTTCTTGATCTGGAGCATGTCCATCAATTCCAAGTTAGACATGGCCTTGTATATCAGGAAGAGATCGCCTCTGACTAGGCGGTAAGCAACTGAGTAGAGCTGGAGTTTCTTTAGTCGAGTAGCATAGGGCATCTGTTTGAGGCCCACGATCCTCTTGGTGAGGTACATTTGAGGTCTCTCCAGCTGTTGCAGGTGTCGGGTAAGATACATCCCAAATGGGGCATTGTACTCTATTAAGGGCCTGATGAGCGATGAGTAGAGGGGCACAATGACCTCTCTTGATCTAGATGTGAACCCTTTTATGATTAGGTGAGCTATGTAGAAGGTTTTCCTAACCATTTTGGCAATGTGATTGTCAAAGGAGAGGTTACTATCTACTTGGGTCCCCAGATCCCTAATTACTTCTTCCATACTTAGTGGATTACCTCCTATGTGGTAGTTTGTGGGCACTTTGTTTTTCCCAAAAGGGATGACTATGCACTTTTTGGCATTTAGCTTAAGGCCATGGTTTTGACATCAGGTATCTGTCTCTGTAAGACCCTACTGGAGGATGCTTCTGTCGGCCGGAGAGTCTATTATGGCTCCCAGCTTGCATTCATCTGCGAACTTGGTCAGCCACAGTCCTCCCGTGCTTGCCTGTACCTCAGAGAAGTATATACCAAACAAGAGGGGTCCCAGGACTGAGCCCTGTCGGATGCCACTTGTAACCGGTTTAGAGTTGGACATGGCGCCTGCAACTCTGACCATGTGAGTTCTATCTCTGAGCCAGTTTGCAATCCATCCTGTGACATATGGGTTGATATTTAAGCTGGTAAGCTTATTTATGATGCCAGAGTGGGGTATTGTGTTGAAGGCCTTTGCGAGATCCAGGTAGGCTGTGTGGACTACCTTTCCCTCATCTAAGGCTTTGGCAACTAAATCAAAAAAGTCAACTAGGTTTAGGAGGCAAGATCTGCCTTTAACAAAGCCAAATTGGGTAGGGTCCAGTGTCTGAAGGTTCCCAATGTCTTTGTTTATGAGATCCATCATGATGCACTCCATAGCCTTGCAGACCAGGCTAGTCAGGCTTATGGGGCAACAGTTCCCGGGATCTGTTGTGGCACTACCTTTGTGGAGCAGGATTACTGTTGCTGTACGCCATTCTTTGGGTACATAACCTGTGGCAAGGCTGAGTTGGAACAGTGAGTTTATGTGAGGGTTTAGTTCTTTTTGGAGCTCGTGTAAGACGCAGCCCGGGATACCATCCGGTCCCATTGATGCTGTGCTTTTTACTTTGGAAAGGGCTGCTATCACCTGTGTGTCTGTGATGACTAGGGGACTGCATTCTTCTGGGATAGACACAGGCTCTTTTGGGGGGGAAGGGGGGTAAAGTTTGCATTGAACCTGTCCGCCAGGATGTTGGCAATGTCAGTGGGTTCAGTGTATTTTGTGCCATTTTGCACCAGCTCAGAGGAGATCTGAGAGTTGCCACCCAGATTCTTGACGTAGCTAAAGAACGCCTTGTGATTATCTTTAGAGTCTTTGGCTATTTTTCTTTCGAAGTTAGCCTTCGATGATTTTATGATTGAGAGAAGTTTCTTGCTAATACTGATCAGGGATGCCTTCCCTTTTTGGGATTTTGCCCTATCATGTAATAGTTTCCCTCCTTCTGTTGTATAGCTTATTTATGGCCGGGGTCCACCAGACTGGTCTCCTGTGTTTGGAGGAGTGAGTCTTGGTTTTACTTGGGATGGCACGATCTATGCATTCCTGTAGGTGGTCATAGAGTGCATTTGTGAAGGATTCTGCAGTTTGGATAGCATTTTCCATTTGCCCGGGGGCTTTGAAACTTTTCCACCTCGGTCTTGAGAAGTGTAAAGTTTGCTTTTGAGAGATTTTTCATAGTGGTTTCCTTGGCCTGGGGTGCAGTCAGGATGTGGATGGCCATTGTGATTAGTTTGTGGTCTGATCTTACCAACGAGGGGTTTACCTCTGGTGTGGAACAATGATCCCCCATGTTGATGATGACCAGGTCCAATATGTTGTCCCCTCTTGTGGGAGTGGTGACCAGTTGTTCCATGGCGTTTGAGTTTATAAACTCCAGGAACCGTTGGGCAAAGGAGTTGGGACTTGAGTAGTTTTTCCAGTCAACATTTGGGTAGTTGAAATTCCCCAAAATCATGGTGTTTGGTGAGACCTTCATATTCGCCAATGTTCTCAGGAATGCCGAGTGGGGGTCCTGACACAAGGTGGGTGATCTGTAGCAGGCTACAAACTGAAAAGCAGTTTTGCCCACTGTTAGTTGCACCTGGAGGGTCTCCGATGCCTCGTGCAGTGCCACTAACCTGGAGATGTGGGTATCCTGATAATGATGGATACTCCCCTGCCTTTAGTATTTCGGTCTGAGTTCTGGGGCCAAAAAGTATGGTATGAGTTGAATCCTGGTAGTGCTGGGGTGCTCTCTGGAGCCTTGAACCAAGTTTCTGTTACTGCACAGATATCGATTTTCTCCATACTGAGGAGTGCCTCAAGTGCGTGCATCTTGAGGTTTAGACTTTTGGCGCTGAGTAGCATTACCCTTAGTTTTTTGTTTCTGGTATTGTCTATGGAGGTGGTTTTGTCTTTTGAGCCTTGGCTAAAAAAGGCACTATGGGGGTGGCAAGAACCTTAGCCAGTGTTCGAAAACCTAAGGGTGACAGGTGCAGGCCGTCCCTAGTGAAGCAGCGTGGCTTGTCGAGCATGTCATCCCAGGCTGACAGACACTAGATCCCCTTTGAATGACACCAATAGCTTAGCCAATTGTTAATATTGATCATTTTGTCTTTATACTGCAGCATCATTCTTGGTGAGGGCAAGATGCTACTCAGGGTCAGGGTCATACTGGCCTGGGCTACATGATCAGAGAGCTCCTCTGTGTCTCTTTCATGCAGTCCAGGGAGGTATGTCTCAGGTCATTCACGCCAACATGGACAATGACAGAGTCATATTTGTACCTGCTGTGGAGTGACCTGAGTGCTTGTATTATGTGGCGGATCCTGGCACCCGACAGGCAGCTTACAGTGACCTTCTCCTTGTTCATTCTGGTGAGTGGGACATCAGTGTGACTGACAACAGAGAGTCTCCTATTACTAGTGTATTAGGTGCATTATTTAGCCTTAAGGGCTGCTTCTGTGTGGCACACTGACTTTGGGAAGTATGTGACACGTGAAAGTTGTTGTGGGGTAGTGGTTGCTTGGATGTCTGCTTTGGAGGTCTCTGCTGCTTTGGCAGATTTTTATTTAGAGCCTCTGAGTATGTTTTTGTGAGTTTATGTGTCATGTTTGCTGCTGCGACTGGTCTATGTGAGACTGGTTTTGTGGTGCAAGTGTTTTCCTTCACTTCCTGACTGACTATGCCAGTCTTGGTTTGAGAGAGCTCAGCCTCCAGTTTGGCTATATAGTTGCATCTCTCACATACATATGAGTTTGTTGGAAGGAGGAGAGGGTTGTCTGTGTGCATAAGGCAATTGTAACATTGCCTCAAGATTCCCAGATTCACCAGCTGGACTGGAGAGTATACCTGAAACCTCACTTTGGACATGCCTGGATAGTTAAAAAACTGATTTATTGATTGTCCGGAATGGACAAATAGGGAGCCTTGTACTTCATGGTAGTAAAAGTGGGTGTAGTGCTATAGTTTGTTAGTGCTTACTGAGGTATTTGAGCAAGTGCTGGGCTGTAGAAGGGAGGTAGAGTGCTTACTTTAAGAGTTAGACTAGTTCTAAGCAGACTTTGTGGAGCCGGGAATAGTTTAAAACAGCTTAAACGGTGCTGTGCGATGCTGCTCCGTGCGCAAAATCGCGCAAAACCGAGAAAATCAGGGTTTTAAGGCAGGGAGCTTGAAAGAGATAGGAATTAGCCCAAAACGGCCAATAAGCTACTAGTTGCTGGGCTGAGACCACTCCTCCAGGGACAGATAGGCTGCTCAAAGCTCCCCACTCTCACTGGTGAACAGAGAAGCTTCCTCCTATCCAAGTAAAGATATGGGCAACACAGAAACTTATACCACAGCCCAGAATTCAGCAAAACCTGAAATCTGGACTACTCTAGTTCAGAAAAGGCAGGAAACAAGGATTTTTTTGTTTTTGTTTTTTTTTGCTTTTTTCAACAGAACAACATGAACAACAGTAACTTAACAGAAAAACACTGTAAATGCTTTAAACAGGCTAGCACACTTGAGTGTGTAGCATACAACAGTTAAACAACACAAAAACGATTTAAAGAAGTACAGGAACAGTAAAAATGCAAAAACAAGCTTTTTCAGATATTAGAATAGCTAGAAACTCGCTTTTTGGCGAGAATATGCAGTTGCAAGTGGAAAGGCAGAGAAAAAAATACTTAATCTGTTTAAAATCTCTCTTTTCGTCTCTCTGCTGCTTGTAACACTCTGCAGGACCAAGAGGAGCTGTGCTGAGTCTAAAACAAGTGCAAAACCGCGCAAATGTGGGTTTTAAGGCACGGAGCTTGAAAGAGATAGGAATTAGCCCAAAACGGCCAATAAGCTACTAGTCGCTAGGCTGAGACCACTCTTAATACCCTTTTCTGTGCAAAGAGCAAAATACAATTACAGAAAGCTTAATGCAAGCTTAACAAACTTAAACGGGAGAAAATGAAAAGATTTACAACACAAGTTGAACAAGTTTGAGGAATGCAAAGTTAATATATTCAGTATCACTTGTGTTGATCTGTACTATTATGCATACTACGGATAACAATTATGCAACTTACACATGCTAAGACTGAACTATAAAAACATCTGTTAAAATAACAAGTCACTTTTGAAGTGAGGAGATTAGAAAGTAGAGTTGTATAAAATCTTACCATAATGGTAGATGTCCTTCTCTTCATTGTTGCAGTATTCATAACATTAGGGATCCCCTGCCAAGGGCGGACCGACGTCCAGCCAGTGTAGCAAAGCCTTTAAAAGGTTGCTTTAAGGTACACCGTATAGCACATCTATGCTCTTTGTGTAGTGTAGGGCATAAAGGTGATGTCCAGACATACCACCCTCAGAAATGAGAGTCCCAGTAGGAATGCCAATCCAAGGAAAAGAAAAATGTAACCAGTACATCCAGAAGGCAAATGGATCAAAATACTGGGTATATGACTATCTTGTAAATAATTTGACAACTGCTTTCTTCATGCTCTGTTCATTCTCAACAAACTGCAATTTTTTTTGTAACCAAGTATTTACCACTCTCTATTTTTCTTTGTAATGTTCCCATAAAATGCTGCTTTTGTAAACAATATATGTACCTTTGTGGAGTTTTTCTCCTCATGCCTCTACTCAGTCAGACATTCTTGGTCAACAAATGTCAAATAAATAAATAATAAACAAGGAAAGCTCTTACCATGAAAGGAATAACAACAAAGAAATAGCTTTTGTGATCCAAGAAAAAAATAGTTTGCTTTGATACAGCTAATCCTAAGGACCTAGGATGAAAGGAAACAAACAGCTGATCAGATTTCCTAATAGTCTTATTCTTATCCAAATTAAATCTGCATGGTCTATGCACATTCAACGTGTGCAGCACCTTCTAACTGGCAGATTACAAAGAAGGAAAAAAAGTGGGCAAATGAATACAATGATTTTCACCACCTTGGGCATAAATGAAGGATTAGTATGCAAGGACACCCTTTCCTTATGAAACACCAAATAAAATGGAGGATAAGCCATAAGGGCTTGAAGCTCAGACACCCATCTGGCAGAAGTAATGGCTCACAAAGTACAGTCTTCCAAGAGCAATGTTGCATGGAAGCTGAAATACATCAATTTTTCCAAAATGAAATTAAGATCCCATGGAAGAGGACTAGGCTTCCATGGAGGCCTAACATGAAGTACACCTTTTAGGAATTGTTTAGCCTCAAATCTAGAAGCTAAAGGAGGAGATAAAGGCAGACAAACCGAGAGAGCTGATAAGTGGGCCTTAACAGAAAAATAAGCCAACCCAGCATTGAACAATTCACACAGAAAGTAGATCCAGGTTATAAGAAAGACACCAAACAGAAAACCTCTTCTATTTGGATAAGTAGGATTTCCTAGTATTGAGTTTCCTGGCCTCCTGCAGGACCCTAAGCACATCCTCAGAAAAAAAGGTGTCTATGTGGAATCAAAATCCTGTCACCCACAGTGTCAGTTGAAGTGTGGACAGGTGGGGATGCATGACAGATTCCTTGTCTTGTGTGAGTAGGTCCATCATGTGAAGTAACTTGTGATGATTACACTTGGCGAAATGCAGAAGAAGAGGGGAACAAATGCTGTCTCGGCCAAAAGGGAGTCACCAACAAGATTTTGGGATCAGCCTGTTGACTTCTGAACAGGACTTTTGGATTGAGGGGAAGGGAAAGCATAAATAAACATTCCCTTCCAAGAAAAAGATAGGGCATCCACCCTCCAGACCAGAGGACCTGGTGCTCTGGCACAAAATAGAGGAAATTATTTGTTCAGATGGGAGGTAAAGAGATCTATTTGAGGAGTACCCCACTGGTGGAAAATGTCCAGAAACATATCCCTGTGAAGCATCCCTTCACTGGATTGAGTTAAGGACTTACTCAGACTGTCTGCCACAATGTTTTGACCTGAGGGAATTTAAACTGCCTGAAGAGTCATTTGACACTGGACCACAAGATCCCACAGTAGGAGTGTCAACTGTTTACATACCATATCATTGTGGTATTGTCTGTAAATACCTTGAGAGGACCTGGGGAGAAAAGAGGATGAAATGTCCGTCATCTCTTTGATACAGACATGCTCTTTTGAAGAGGACCACACCCCTTGCACTTTTAGGGAGACAAAAGCTGCTTACCATCACAAGTCTGAAGCATCTGTGAACAGCTCCTGAGAGGGAAGAGAGGGATGAAAGGAGAGCCCTGGATTCAGAGACAACTGCTGGATCCACCAGTGAAGCTCCTTCTGGAGACAAGGCAGAACATGAACTATCAAGTCTAGGGGATGCACCTGTTAAAGCCAAACTGACTTCAGAAACCAATGAAACTTTCTCATGTGGAGTTTGGCCAGAGGAAACATAGGGATGGTGGATGCCATGAATCTCAAGAGCTCACAGAAACTCCCTACTTGTAGCAGAGACCAGAGGAAGAAGAGTTTGAAAGAAAGAAATGAGTGCTGAGGCCTTGGGAGAAGGCAGGGATGCCAGCATAGACATTGTCTTTATCCTGCATCCCAGAAAAACATGGTCTTGAGAAGGATTAAAAAAAGACTTTTTGAAGTTTATTATGAACTCCAGCTTTTGCAGAAGGGAGATGGCAAAGTTAAGGTTTTAAATAAATATAAATATGTACGGAACAGGAGTGAAAGTAAGAGTATAACAAAAAGTAATAAGTCCCAGATGTAAAATCCACGAATTTTTTTTCAGATAAATTACAAACGGATAAGCGCTTTCACAATGTTAACTTCATCAGATCCATAATAAAATTCCCTAACAAGCAGTATTATATGTAGAGAAAATATGGAGGCAGTCAGCCTATCAAATGAATCCATTAAAACTGTGTCTCTATTTAAAGACATAGCGTACTGCAGAAAACTGCAAAAATATAACATAATATAAAAATATAAAAACAAACTATAAAATATAAAACAGATGAGTACATAATGTACTAATAAATAAAAAAACTATATACACATAAAAAACGTCTGGTAAACAATTTTATATATAATATAAATCATTTGGGTCATTTAACATGCCTACGCTGCCTCAACCTGGGTTTAATAGATGCCCTTTATGTGGGTTGGTCTTACCCACATAAAAAGAGGAACCGCCCCCTTAGAGACAGGATGAGAGAGCACAAGTATCATATTAGGAAGGGCACGTTACATAATGCTTTAGCTAAGCACGTGGCTACATATGGCAATGACCATGAGTTCCTGTTTAGAGTATTAGAATTTATCACCCCAACTCAGAGGGGGGGGTGACATTAAGACGTATACTGTGGGCAAAGAAAGTGATTGGATAACATTATTGAGAGCTGACAGAGGGTCAGGTCTAAATGAAAGGGCATCTATTAAACCCAGGTTGAGGCAGCGTAGGCATGTTAAATGACCCAAATGATTTATATTATATATAAAATTGTTTACCAGAAGTTTTTTATGTGTATATAGTTTTTTATGTATTAGTACATTATGTACTCATCTGTTTTATATTTTATAGTTTGTTTTTTATATTATGTTATATTTTTGCAGTTTTCTGCAGCATGCTATGTCTTTAAACAGAGACACAGTTTTAATGGATTCATTTGATAGGCTGACTGCCTCCATATTTTCTCTACATATAATACTGCTTGTTAGGGAATTTTATTATAGATCTGATGAAGCTAACATAGTGAAAGCGCTTATCCGTTTGTAATTTATCTGAAATAAACTTCGTGGATTTTACATCTGGGACTTATTACTTTTTGTTATACTCTTACTTTCACTCCTGTTCCGTACATATTTATCTTTATTTATTCTTGCTATTTGGAGCAGGAGTGTTAACCGGTGAAGCGGCAGTCATTTGTTTTATTATAAAGTTAAGGTTTTGCCACAGGATCTCTGGAGAAAATGCCTGAAACAGGAGATCGTCCAAGTAAGGAAATAGTTGGATCCCCTGATTCCTGCAAAAAGCAATCACAGGTGCAAGGCATTTCTGGAATACCCTTGGAGCAGTAGAAAGGCCAAAGGGCAAAGCAGAGACTTGAAAATGCCAGGAAGCAACAAAGAAACAAAAAAAAACTTCCTGAAAAAGGGATGTATCGGGATATGGAGATAAGCATCCTTGAGATCCAGAGACACCATATAACCCTGAGAAAGCAAGGAGGGCACCTTCAGAAAGGTGTTCAGATGGGAGAGGTCTAGAATTGGTCTCCAAGTACCCTCTTTTCTGAGTACAGGAAACATCCTGGAGTAAAACCCCTGCCCCTTTGAGAAACAGGTACCATGCGAATAGTACCCACAGTGAAAAGGGCCCAAAGCACCTCTGGAAAGAAGAGTGGTTCCAGAGGAGGTTGAGGGATGCCCATAAAAGGGGAAGGGATTTCACCTGGTTCATCTGGAAAGGGAGACTTCTGAGGCATAGAAGCCTGAGTAGCCTTCGCAGAAGGAGCCCACTTGCCACCCTTCTTACCCTTAGGAAAAGGGTCACATTGCCTGTGAACAAAAGCTGGCTTATTGGTGTAATTTCTCTTAAATGTAGGCACAGGAGAAACAAACACATGTTTAAGTTCCTGTAAAACCTTACCCTTATCCTGAAGGGACTTAAACATAGCAGCAGCAACTTCAACAAACAAGTGTTTATTATCAAGAGGGGCATCCATCAACTTAGCCTTAATATCATCAGGCAAAGGTTGAAGCTGAAGCCAAGAATACCTCCTTATCACCGACCCAGAAACAGCAGTTCTAGGGGAAGCATCTACTGCATTACAACTACACTTGATGAAATGGCGAGCCACCTGGGAGGAGGTCCCTAACAGAGCAGAAGTCTTCCCTTCAGAGTCTGGAAGATTAGAAAAAATCTGACAAGCCTGGGATAGGAGAGCCAACAAATAACTAGACATATTGGTCTGACAATTAACAGCCGTAAAAGCCAAAGTAGCAGAGGTGTAAACCTTCTTGCCTGACCTTTCCATGGTCCTGCTATCTTTATCAGAAGGCAATAACCTGGGAGAAGGAAGCAATGAAAGGGCTTGTCAGAAGTTACAGACACCATTGAGGGGTCAGCAGAATGACACTTGTACAAAAATTTACAGTCCTCAGGCACCCTATAGAATCTATCAGATTTCTTGGGAGCAGGGGCCTGGGAGACTGGAGCTTAGGAAGCATTAGAAAATGCATTCGACAAGGCAGCCAAACAGGAGGAACAGCAGCAGGTTTAGGAGAATCCATCTGCAACAACTCATAGTATCAATCATGCAGCTCAGAAACCTGAGCATAATCTCATTTAAAGAACTCCATCGTCCTGGAGATCGTGTCCCCAAAAGAAATATCTTCAAAGGGAGTATCAGGACTGGTAGATACCTCTTCCTCTGATCCATAGCCCAAAGGAGAGGGAATCTGAGAAAGGTAAGCAAGGGATTCCTCATCTGAATCCAGCTCCTCCTCAGAGGAATCCTGCTTCCTGGGTCTTCGTAGGCGAGTAGAGGAGTTGGGGGGAGCTGGAACAGAAGCTCCCTGAGGAGGTTTCAATATGGATCCTTTGGGGCAGGAGAAATATGTTCAGTCTTTTTTTTTTCAGTGGGATGTCCACCTTATAAAATATAGAAGGCTCTGACCCAGGAAAGCATTCAATGATGGTAGTAGGGACTTCTTCTCTGACTAAAATGTGAGGAGCACCCCTAGGCTACTCAGAGATAATCAGCTGTGGTTCCCCCTGAATGTCAGAAGTGGATGTCTGCAAAACCTCCTGAAATGTGCTTAAAGCTGGATCCCTGCCTGCCTCCAACCTGGTCATGGCAGAGAAATCCAGCAATATAGCCGGGCGAACCTCTGGCATACACTCGCCCTGGGAGAGACATCTAGCAGAGGATGAACAGTGAAAGATTCCAGCCTAGGCTTCTTGGCCTTTTTCACTGACAGCTGTCCCTTGGTGTGGGAAGTATCCTTCATTGTGCCTTTCGCAAGAAGCTTAAGATGCTGATTTTCTAGATAAAGTACCAAAGAAAACAGTCTACTACGAAGGTTTTTGATACCAAAGCCTGACGAATAGAACAGGATGTATGGTTGTGAGAGGCACCTAAGCAAAATAGACACTGGTCATGGTGGTCTTTTCAGGGAACCAGTCTCCCACAATGGCTGTTACCCTTCTTGGATGACATGAAACACAACAAGCAACAACAAAAAAAGATAAGTAAAAAAAAACCCAGTGGGGCACTTATCTGCAGCAGCTAGGTGAACCAGCAATGGAACAGGCATTCAAACCAATGATCAAACGATGGCATTCAGACTGGAGGCAAAGAAGTTCTGAGGATGGTAAATCCGGACATCACCTTTATGTCCTATGCTATGCAAGGAGCATATGTGTGACGTATGGTGTACCTTAAAGCAATGCAAAGGCGTTGGTATATTGGACGGACATCAGGCTGCCCTTTGCAGGGGATCCCTAATGTTAAGCATACTGCAACAGTGAAATGGAAGGACAACTAGTAGTTTAGGGAAGACCACAAGAGTACATGTAGTTGAAATAAGGTTAAATAAAAGTAAAAGGAGAAAGTGAAAGATATTAATGAGTAAGCACAAATATCAGGTTGGAGGAGACAGTATATGAAATACACTCACACTTGGAGAGACTCTAGATTCCTCTTAACCTTGAAAATAAGAAAGCCAGGTTATCAGACACCAAATGAATGACTAAAGGAATGGTAACATTGTGGAGACTGGAAACAATACTTCTGCCACTAAAGTGATATTTTTGTCCTGCATAGCTTCTCTCTCTCTCTCTCCACTGCTTCTGTGAGTTACCTACCACATATTCTAACCATTCTTCCTTTCCCTTCTTTAAGCTATATGTCTACGGAGTGACTATTGGATCCTTTCTTGCAAAGATCAGTGACCATCCCTCTCAAATTTTTGCACAACAAATCTGGACAAAGCCTAAAATAACGGAAGTAGAAAGGCCCACAAATAGGGACAGATTTTAAATATTGCTCTTATAAACTTAGAAAGTTTCTAGAATAATAGGATTTGTGTTAGCAAGCATTTTCTGAGGGACATGAAGTCTGAAACTCAAACGTGTGTCTTTATTTAATAACTTCAATCCTCAATAATTTGTTAGGAAACAACAAATTTTATGAGGAAAAGACAAAAAATATGAAGCAAAATCTGGGCATTCTGTGAAAACCTGAACAATTGAGAGGTATGGTGACCACTAATATGTATGGAGCAAGCAAGGAACAGGACCCAGGAGTAAATCACGGGTTAGGAGATGAAGGATTTTATTTTTCATGAATGAGTTTTGAAAAGGGGTGTCTAATGTTGTTCCTCGACATACAGGTCTGCCTTACAGACTTAGTCTTTAGCATCTCCAGATGACTGTCTGCCAAACTGTGTTGATTCTTTTACACACATTTCTGACAACAGATATGGTTGCCCTTCTTCCACCAGTGAGACAGGCCACCACTTAATTTACATTTCACAGTTATCAAACTGTGCAGATTTGCAGCTAATAGTCATGAGGTAGAATTCATTCTACTAACTGATATAGTTATTTCAATTCTTAATAATGTATGCAGCTTATGGTGAGTTTCTGCTCTGTTTGTCATTAGCTGCCTACGGATGTTTGGGAGAAGGCATGTTTATTATCAATAACAATGAGGTCAGACTATTTGCCTGTTTGCATATGCATATGTATGGGGTCCCATGTCAAAGCTTTGTAATGGAGATCGCAATACAGTGGGGATCAGAGGAATTTACCCTTTTCCCCACTGTAGTGTGATCTTGGAGTTGGTATATATAATATGCAGGGGGTGAAGACATAGATTTTTGTTTTCCCTCATTCGACTTTTTGGAAAGTCGATCATATGGTCTCAACCATATGAAATTCGACTTTCCTTTGAGTATATCTTCTGAATAGTATTCACTCTTTAATTCTGGTGAACATATTAATTGAAGCATTGCTGATTACTGTGAGAATCCAAATCTGGGGGGTTCAGGTGCCCTAAACATGAAGTGATCTGTGGAGGAAAGTAGTAACTATTTAAACAATAAGTAAAAGCTAGTTGTGTGCACTTCAGGTTTTACATATGAATGGAATAGCTTGGTCCCAAAAAGGTAGACAGAGTGACCAAACAAAGGTAACCACTAAACTTTTAAGATAAGGATATATCACCACAGCGGTCTCTATCACATCACTGAATCACTAATAATCGAAAGCCTCTTTGAAGAACTATTCAGTAAAAGACATATTCACAGAAGAAACTATTCAGTGAAAGCTTTCTTAGGGCAAACTTACGGTAGTCCGCCCTAGTGACCAAACAAAAATCTTAACACCTACGCAAGTGGGGGGCTACGCCTCCACACCCTCCAATATGGGGGCTGCAACCCCACACCTTCAACTAAGTATACCAAGTCAGAGATTGGACTATAGTGGGGAAAAGGGCAAATTAAAAATGGTGGCTGTAGCTCATCTTATGTAGCTAGTTAAGACGAAGAGGCACGGGTGTTCATTTATATACTTTATTACATACAAACACATCAGGATTGATAACAGAAACATAAAATATAAACAAACTAACTGGCTAACTACTACACATACATACATGCTTACACCTCTGCAACTCGCTACAAAATGGCAGTCTTGCTTGCACGTGCTCAGTATTTATATACATGTGCTAGCTTACTGGAAGGCTTCTTAAAGTTACATATACACTCTTATCTACACCCTCCCTCTTTACTGAGCTGTCTTGCAATAATAATGACATTTGAATAGGCATGAAAATTATACAGACAAAAAGGAATAAACATTCATGTCCAAATTGCCGTGTATCTGGAACATGGTCTGGAAATGCGACCTGATCTTGTAATGTAGCAGTTAGGACTGGGTTTACCAACAGGGACAGTCACTGGTGAACGATCTGCTTTAGGACTGTTGGGATATTCTCAGGAACAGGGATATTTGCTGGAATGCCCTCAGGAACAGGAACATTGGATAAGTCACTCTGAAAACTAGAGTCTTTATCACAGGCAAGATGCTGCAATACTGGCTCGGACACCGGTACTTAATGTTTCTGATTCCATCTAAATTCTATTCCTTGTGATTCCACGATGTATGATCTCTGCTCTGGACATAAACTTTTCACAACTCCAATGCGATCAAACCTTTTTGCTGTCTGCATCCTCACTATCTCTCCTTCTTGTACTGGATTGAGTGGTTTGCTGATCTTATCATACTAGGACTTCTGGGACAAACGTTTTTTCAGAAGTTGAGCTTTCACTGCCTTGTTGTTCTTAGCACATGGAACCAACAATCTGCTACTGATTGGTAGTGTGTTTCTAGTTTGTCTCAACATAAGTCTGTGGACAGATGAACCAAGATGATTATTGCAAGGAATGTTTCTGATTCAGGAGTTTCAGAAAAACATTGGTATAGTCTCATCTCGACTTCTCTAACAACTGTTTTGCACTTTGAATTGTACTTTCTGCCAAACAATTTGACTGTAGGTACTCAGAACTACTCGTATCATGAATAAAGTCCCACTCTTCAGCAAATCTCTTGAACTGCTGGCTTGTAAACTGTGCACCATTGTCAGAAATAACTGTGTGGACTAACATGGACAGAAAAATGTTTCTTCAACTTAGAAATGACAGTACTGGACATGAGATTAGGAAGTAGGTCAAACTCAAACCAATCTGAATAAGAGTCTACTAATCAAGTAATGTTGACCATTCCATTCGAAGATATCTGTAGCTACTGTCGACCAAGGTAGTTCAGGAATCTGGTTTAGCTGAAGTGGTTCTTTCTGTTAATGTAGTTTGTACTATTGCAAACAGAACAAGACGAAAGTACTCTCGCAATATCTCTTTACATAGAAGGCCAAAATACTACTCCTCTTGCCCTTCTTTTGGTAGAATCAGTTCCTGGGTGGTCACAATGCAGGATGTTAATATACTCTTGTAGCAAGGAGTTTGGAAAAATCACTTTTGGACCTATCATGATGATACCATAGTCAGACAAAATCTCATCTCTGTAGAGAAAATTTGGTTGCACTTCTGGTGGCAAACAAGATTGCTTTGATGGCCATCCTTGACTGATACAGTGGTTGAGCTTCTGCAGAATTGGATCTGAAGCTGTACGAGTTCTAAGCTCATCAAGACATGTGAAAGAAAAATTTCTCACTTACACGACTTCAAAATCAAGTTGGTCATTTTCATGCTGTTCAGTGTTTTTTCTGGGTGATCTAAAGAAAGTATCAGCAAGATAAAGAAGTTTGGCTTTTGTGTAAACAAAATTGAAATTATACTTTTGCAATTTCAACATCATGCGTTGTAATCTCACAGAAGCTGTGTGCACAGGCTTTCTGAAAATAGTGACTAGCAGTTGATGGTCAGTCTCATAGGTAGGTACTAGGCTATCTGCCCGAAGGCATTTATAAGCCTAGCTGAAATTGTGTTGGCTTTCGCAGCCCCCTTAGATTAGTTCCCTGTGCCTCTGTCCAGCAGTGCCATTGAAGTGATTCCCAGGGTAAACTTTCTATTTCCTATCCACTCGTCAAGTTTTCTCTTGAAGAGTGTTAGCGAGGAGCTCTGCCTAATGTAGATTGGAATCTTGTTCCAGAGCATGGGAAGTCTCTGGGACAGGAATCTATCCCTCCAGCACGTCCTATTTATTGTTGTGGTGAAGTTTAGATCCCTAGAGTGTGTGACTCGAGGGGATATGGTTTATTTAGGTGGAGCATGTCCAACAATTCTGGGTTGGACATGGCCTTGTATGTCAGGCATAGATCACCTCTGAGTAGGCAATATGCAACTAAAAACAGCTGGAGTTTCTTCAGTTGAGCTGCATAGGGCATCTTTTTGAGGCCAGTGATCCTTTTGGTGATGTACTTCTGTGGTCTTTCCAGCTGTTGCAGGTGTCTTGTAAGGTACATCTGAAATGGGGCGTTGTACTTTATGATGGGTCTGATGAGTGATGCGTAAAGGGGCAAAATGACCTCTTTTGATCTGGATGCAAACCCTTTTGTGATTAGGTGGGCCACATAGGATTTTCTAACCACTTTGACAATATGATTATCAAAGGAGAGATTATTATCTACTTGGATCCCCAGATCCCTTATTATGTCTTCTGCATTTAGGGGGCTACCACCTATGTGGTAGTTTGTGGGTACTTTGTTTTTTCCAAAGGGGATCACTATGCACTTTTTGGCATTTAGCTTGAGGCCATGGTTTTGACACCAGGTATCTGTCTCAGTGAGACCCTTTTGGGGGATGTCTGTGTCAGCCGGAGAGTCAATTATAGCCCCTAGTTTGCAGTCGTCTGCAAACTTGGTCAGCCATAGACCTCCTGTGCTTGCCTGTACCTCTGAGAAGTATATGCTGAACAGGAGGGTCCTAGGACTGAGCCCTGGTGAACGCCACTTGTAACCGGTTTAGAGTCAGACCTAGCTCCCGCAACTCTTACCATGTGGGTTCTGGTCGTGAACCAGTTGGCAACCCATCTCGTGATGTAGGGGTTTATGTTCAGGCTGGTGAGCTTGTCTATAATACAAGAATGGGGAATGGTGTTGAAGGCCTTTGCAAGGTCTAGCTAGGCTGTGTGGACCACCTTTCCCTCGTCTATAGCCTTGGTAACTGTCTCAAAGAAGTCCACCAGGTTTAGGAGGCATGATCTGCCTTTAACAAAGCCGAACTGGGTAGGGTCCAGTGTTTGATGGTTCCCAATGTTTCTGTTAGTGAGATCTATGATGATGTGCTCCATAGCTTTGCAGACCATGGTAGTCAGGCTTATAGGGCGATAGTTCCCAGGGTCTGTTGTGGCTCCACCTTTGTGGAGCGGAATAACCGTTGCTGTGCGCCACTCTATGGGCACGTAGCCTGTGGAGAGTGAGTTTGAACAGTGTGTTTAGGTGAGGGGTTAGTTCATCTTTGAGCTTGTGTAGGGCGCAGCCTGGGACACTGTTCAGTCCCATTGATGCTGTGTTTTTGGTTTTGGAGAGGGCCATTTTAACCTGAGTGCCTGTGATTGCCGGGGCACTACATTCTTCTGGTATGGTTATGGGGCCTTTTGGGGGTGAGAGAGGGGTAAAGTTTGCACTGAACCTGTCTGCCAGGATGTTGGCGATATCGGTCAAGTTCACTGTATTTTGTGCCATTCTGCACTAACTCCGAGCAGATCTGAGAATTGCCACTTAGATTCTTGACATAGCCAAAGAATGCCTTGTGGTTATTTTTGGAGTCCTTGGCAATTTTTCTTTCGAAGCTAGCCTTGGATGATTTTATGAGGGCTCGTAGTTTCTTGCTGATACTGATTAGGGATGTCTTACCTTCTTGGGATTTTACTCTTTTCTGTACTAGTTTCCTCCTTCTATTGTATAGCTTGTTTATGGCAGGGGTCCACCAGACTGGTTTCCTTTTCTTGGAGGAATGAGTCTTGGTTTTGCTTGGGCTAGCATGATTCATGCATTCTTGTAGGTGCCCATAGAGTGCATTTGTAAAGGATTTTGCAGCTTGGGCAGCGTTATTTTGCATGGGGGCTTTGAAACTTTCCACCTCGTTCTTAAGTAATGTGAAGTTTGCTTTTGAAAAGTTTTTCACAGTGGTTTCTTTGACCAGGGGTGGGGGCGGAATGTGGATATCCAGAGTGATTAGTTTGTAGTCAGATCTAACCAGCAAGGGGTTGACCACCGGTCGCCCACGCTTGTGATGACTAGGTCCAATATGTTGTCACCTCTGGTGAGGGTGTTGACCAGTTGATCCAGGGCATTTGAGTTTATAAATTCTAGGAAACATTGGGCAAGGGAGTTAGTACTTGAGTAGTTCTCCCAGTTAATGCTGGGGTAATTGAAATCACCCAATATCAGGGTGTTTGGTAGGACCTTTATGTTTCCCAGTGTTTCCAGAAATGTGGAATGGGGGTCCGGGGACATGGTGGGTGATCTGCAGCAAGCTACAATTTGAATTGCAGTTTTGCCTGTTGTTAGTTGCACATGGATGATCTCTGAAGCATTGTGCTGTGCCACTAACCAGGAGGTGTGGGTATCCTTGATGAATATGGATATGCCCCCGCCTTTTGTATTTCGGTCCGGGTTTTGTGGCCGAAATATATGGTACGAGTTGTAGCCTGGTAGTGCTGGGGTGTTCTCTGGAGCCTTAAACCGGGTTTCTATTACTGCACATATATTGATTTTCTCCATACTGAGGAGTGCCTCGTGTGCGTGCATTTTGAGGTTTAGACTTCTAGCATTGAGCAGCATTACCCTCAGTTTTTTGTTACTTGTGTTATTTACAGCATTGGGTTTGTCTTCTGAGCCTTGCCTAAAAAAGGCACTATGGGGGTGGCAAGAGCCTTGGCCAGTATTCGAAAGCCTAAGGGTGACAAGTGCAAGCTGTCTCTAGCGAAGCAGCGTGGCTCATCAAGCATGTCATCCCAGGCTGACAGACACTGGATCCTCTTTGAATGACACCAGAAGCTTAGCCAATTGTTGAAATTGATCATTTTTTCTTTATACCATGGTATCATTCTTGGTGAGGGCAGGATGCTACTCAAGGTCAGGGTCATACCGGCCTGGGCTACGTGATCAGAAAGCTCTTCCATGTCTCTTTTCAAGTAGTCCAGGGAAGTACGGCTCAGGTTATTTACACCAACATGGACTATGACAGAGTCGTATTTGTACTTGTTCTGGAGTGACCTGAGTGCTTGTGTTATGTGGCTGATCCTGGCACCTGACAGGCAGCTAACAGTAACCTTCTCCTTGTTCAGCCTAGTGAGTGGGATGTCAGTGTGCCTGACTATAGAGTCACCTATTACTGGTGCATTGGGTATGTTATTTTGCCTTAAGGGCTGTGATTGCGTGGCACAGTGGTTTTGTGAAGTATGCGTTTCATGGTTTGTGTTGGGGGGTGGAGGTTGCTTGGGTGTCTGCTTTGGAGGTCTCTGTTGCTTTTGCAGATTTTTATTTACAGCCTTCGAGTATGTTTTCATGTATTTATGTGTGTTTTTTGCAAGTGCTGGTTTCATAGGTCTATGTGAGACTGGTGTTGTGATGCAAGTAGTTCCCTTCTCCTTTTGAATGTCTGGTCCAGTCTTGGGTTGAGAGAGCTTAGCCTCCAGTTTGGCTGTATAATTGCATCTCTCGAATGTATTAGTGTTTGGTGGTAGGAGGAGAGGGTTGTCTGTGAACATGAGGCAGTTGTAACATTGCCTCAAAATGCCCAGATTCACCAGTTGGACCGGAGAGTACATCTGAAACTGCCCTTTGGGCATGCTTGGATAGGTACATTGAACTGTTTTACTGACTGGCTGGTAAGGTCGAATACAGAGCCTTGTCCTTCTCTACAGTATGGGGGGGCTAGTGCTAATGTACAGTTGTGTACCTACCATAAATGTAGATGTTAGAGTGTATTCACTGTTGCAGTCATTACACTTGGTTATCCTGCTGGCAGGCTACCCGCAGTCGGCCTGAATTCCAAAGTCCTGGTCCGGCGTTGGTTGCTGTCGCCTCTTCCCTGACGTCAGTGCACCAGGGGTATATAAGATGCAGCAGACGCCATTTTCTTCAGTTTTTCTTGCCCCAGATGTCAGGTGCCCCCAAGAAGGTAGGCAATACATATTGCTTATAAAAACATACACTAAAATAAACCAATACATTCATCTACAAGCAAATACACCACATAGGTTGTATAGGATAGAGAAGTATAGATAAGTCCCAGCAAAGAAAAGGGGGATGGAGGGAGGGTAACCTGGACTGCAACAGTGAATACACTCGAACATCTACATTTATGGTAGGTACACAACTGTACTATGTTCATCGTGTTTCACTGTTGCAGTCATTACACTTGGGTTGAATCCCAAAGCTGAGGTAGGGCGGCTGGGACTAAATAGGATTCGGAGTGGCTATGAGGCCCTGCAGAACTGCAGTGGCAAAGCCTGCTCTGGATTTAGAGTAGAGTAAAGAGGTAAGTGATAATGCTTGGTAAAAGTGTGCACTGAACTCCAAGTTGCAGCCTCCAAAATTTCCTTGGTTGGTACTCCTCTGGGAAAGGCTGCTGAAGTGGCTGCTGCCCTGGTAGAATGTGGCCTAATATTCTTAGGCACTGATTTGCCATGCTGTGCGTAGCATAAATGAATGCAGTGTCCTTTCCATTTTGAAATAGTCTGCTTTGAAATAGCCTTTCCCTGTGATCCTGCAGCATATGCTACAAACAGTTGCTCAGTTTTTCTGAAAGCTTTTGTTTTGTCCAAGTAGAAGCGTAGCTGCCTGTGTATGTCCAAAGAGTGCAGAAGTCTCTCCCCTTTATTCTGAGGATTTGGATAAAATGTTGGCAAATGAATGGTTTGGTTAGGAGCCACACTGGATACAACCTTTGACATACATGTTGGGTTTGTCCTTAGAGAAACCCTGTCCGGATGAAAAATGATAAAAGGTTCCACTGCCATTAATGCCTGTAACTCTGAGACTCTTCTTGCTGAAGTTATTGCTAGGAGCAGAGCAGTTTTCCATGATAAGAATTTTATATCAGCTGTATTGGCTGGCTCAAAAGGAGGCAGTGTGAGCTTTTCCAAGACAAAGTTGAGGTCCCATGTAGGTATTGGTGGTCTCCTTGGGGGGTCTTATGTTTTTTGCCCCTCTGAGGTATTGTCTTAGCAGTGGATGTGAGAAAATAGGAGGTTCCGTATTGTAATGAGCTGAAATGGCAGAGACATGGATTTTAATTGATGAGAAGGATAGGCCTTTGTCCAGCTTCTCAGTTAGGTATTGTAAAATCTGAGGAATATTTAGAACAAGTGGTTCAAGTCCTTGTGCCTGGTTCCAAGCACAAAATCTCTTCCATTTTTCTGCATAAGATTTCCTGGTTGCTGGGCCTCCTGGCTTCCAAAATGACATCCATAACAGCTTTAGAGAGAGGTGTGTTCTGAGTGGCTATATTATTTGCCATGCAGCCAGATTTAAGATTCTGAGTTGGCTGTGCAGGATCTGATTGTTTTGTTGAATCAGAAGATGAGGAATTTGAGGTAAAGTCCAGGCTCGGCCTTGTGACAAGCTCTTTAAGATTGGGTACCAGTGCTTGCGTGGCCATCTGGGGCAATCAGAATCATTTTTGGCTTCTCTTGTCTGACTTTTAGGAGTACCTTGGGGAGGAGAGGCATTGGTGGAAAGGCATAAACAGTTAGGGTTTTCCAGCTGAATGACAGAGCAGCCACTTTCCATGCTTGTGAGTGATAAGTCCTTGTGCAGAATCTCTGTAGTTGGCAGTTGTGAGGGGAGGCAAAAAGATCTATGTCTGGGCATCCCCATTTCCTTGTTATCATGCCGAAGACCTGTGGATCTAGTTTCCACTCGTGAGGGTCCATGAGGTTTCTGCTTAGGTCGTCTGCCAGAGTATTTTTCTTTCCTGGCAGGAATTGTGCCTGCAGATGTATTTGATAGGTCAGTGCTGTGTTCCACAAAGTCATGGCTTACCTGCAGAGAGGGTAGGAATGCGTGCCCCCTTGCTTGTTTATGTACCACATAACTGTAGTATTGTCTGTCTTTAGAAATAGCTGTCCTGGATGTAGTAGATCCTTGAAGGCTGTCAGGGCATTCTGTACAGCTAGCATCTCTTTTTGATTGATATGAAGATGCATTTGGTCCATGGGCTATGCGCCACGAATACATTTTCCTGCCATGTGTGCCCCTCAGGCATAATCCGATGCATCTGTTGTTAGTGTCTGCCTGGCTGTGGGTAAAGTGAAAGGCTGTCCCTTGTTGTGGTGACAGGCTAGTGCCCACCATCGAAACTCCTGTTGCAGGCAGGGGATAAGAGTTATTATTGTTTCCAGGTTGTGGCAATGTTGAGTCCAAACACTTTTTAGATACCACTGTAGCTCCCTCATATGCAGTCTTGCATATGGAATTAGCAGGATGCAGGATGCCATGAAGCCCAAAGCCTGCAGAATTTTTCTTGCAGGTAACTGGGTCTTTGTTGCCATCATTTGAAAGTAATGAGTCAGATGCCATTGCTTGTCTGGCCATCTGGGCAGTTGTATTTAAGCTTGCACCCAGGAATATTATCTCTTGAGAGGGCACTAGTTTTGATTTCTTTTCATTTACTGTGTACCCTAGGCAAATTAGCAATCTTTTTACAAACGCCAGATGCTTTAGTAGAATGTCCTTTATCTCTGCTTGAATAAGGCAGTCGTCCAAGTAGGGATATATTTGAATTCCTTTTTGACTGCAAAATGCAATTACTGGTGCCAGGCATTTTATGAAGACCCTGGGCGCAGTAGATAAGCCAAAGGGCAGTGCAGAGAATTGGTAATATATTGAGCCAGCGATGAATCTGAGTTATCTTCTGCAAGATTGTCTGATTGGGACATGCAGGTATGCCTCTTTGAGGTCCAAAGTAACTAGCCAAGCCTTCTTGCCCAGCATGGGTAGAAGTTGCTGCAGTGTCAACATTTTGAATTTTGGAATGTCCAGGAAAGTATTTAGAATAGACAGGTCCAGAATTGGTCTCCAGGCTTTGTCCTTTCTGGGTACCAGAAAAAGTCTTGAGTAAAATCCTTGACCCTGCTCTTGCTGTGGTACTTTTTGAATAGCCCTCATGTCCATGAGAGCAGAAATTTGTTTTTGTGCCTCTGCCCATTGATTGTGTGGCAGGTCTGGCATACCTTTTGACCTTGGTAGGGTGTGGAAGTGGAACCTGCAACCCTGAGAAACAATATTCTGAACCCATTTGTCCTGGGTGATCATATGCCAGTTTTGTGAGAAAAGTGCTAGTTTTCCCCCCAAGGGTGCTGCCAAAAGGTAAGTGCTTGGTATTTGTAGAGGAAAGTCATTGGGACTGCTTCCTATAAGGTTGTGATTTGTCTTCTCCGCCTTTGGGGGCTGAAGCACCCCATTGTTTAGGTCTGTATGAGCCTTGGGGCTGAGATCTGCCTCTTGGGTGTCTGTATCTGCCTCTTTGTGGCCTGTCTGACAATGGAAAGGACCAATTATTAGAAGGCCATTTCCTGCTAAATCTAGGTGGCCGAACCTGTAAGAAATCCTTTACTGTCTGCATTGATTTTGCTTTATCCTTCATTTTCTTTAACACCTCTTCTGCCTCAACACCAAGCAAAGTATCATGCTGTAATGGAGCATCCAATAATTTTACTTTAACATGATCAGGTAAACTCTGTTCTTTTAAGCAATCATGCCTTCGAATGACAGAACCTGTAACTGCGGCTCTGCAAGATGCCTCTAATGAATCAAAACCACATTGCAAAGTATGCTTTCCCACTTGTTCAGCTGCATGCAATAAATCCTGCATTTCCTTGTTTTCAGGACATTCAGAGCTAGTAAGCATTTTCTGTTTTAGCAAAGACATTAAGTATTGTTGATATTTAAACATGTGAAACTGGCAGTTTAAAGCCCTTACAGCTAAAGTAGCAGAGGTGTAAACTTTCTTCCCCCATCTGTCCAGTGCTCTAGAATCCCTATCAGAGGGAACAGGGTTTTTTGCAGGGGAAGCCTTGATCCCTTTGGGACCCCTGAGAAATAGTTTCTGGATCAGCAGCAGGGTTTTTATAAAGAAATTTATGAGAATCTGGAACCCTGTAGTACCTATCTGGCTTAACTGGTGCAGGGGGTAAAGAATCAGGAGTCAAACTGGATTCAGAAAAAACATCATCAACAATATCTAGTTTAGTGGGGATAGCAAGAGGCCTGTGCTGAGGCAATAAAAGAAAGTCTCTGAGCCTTTTCTTGGATTCTGAATAATCCTGGCTCTCCCAAAGGAAATGTTCCCTCATGGTGTGCAGGGTTTCCCCAAAACAGTAGTCCTCAGGAGGAGAGGCTGAAGGGATAGATTCTTCAGCATCAGAGTCCTCATAGGGAGGAAGAGAATATCCCTGTTCTGAAGAGGAATCAGAAGAAATAGAAAACTGGTCAGGCAAATCATAATCAGTGTCTTGCCTAGGCCTTTTATCAGGAGGGGGATGGGAACCCCTGATCAAAGTAATTAGGTCCTCGGCCATTTTGAGCATCTGTTTCTTTGGCATGGATGACTGTCCAGGAGAATGCTGTACTTGTTTCTTTGTCTTTAAAGGTGTTTTAGACTTTGCCTTGGCTGCTGAAGTGGTCTTGATAATAAACTGTGTAGGTCTGAAGACACCCACAGAAGCCGATGCCTGCTCAGCGGCTCCGGACCCATCTGAGGGAATTGTTTCTGTAGGCCCAATACCTTGAGTTTCCAGAGGCCTAGCTGTCTCCAAGTGGAAGTCGGATGCGGCCTGTGGCTCTGAGGTAGCGGGTGTCAGGGGCTGCAAAAGCGCCTCACTGAAAACCGGCGACTGGCCTAGAAGAGGCTTCGTCATCGGTTTTGGACCTCGGATGCCTGTCTTTTTCTTTGTCCTTGCGCTTTTTATGGACTCCGGTCGTTGGTTGTTCCAACGGCATTATATAGTTAAACCTTCGGCCAAAGTAATGTACCGACGCTTAATAGTGCGTTGGTTGAATCTAGCACAAAAACGACAACTAGCAACGTTGTGGTCAGGGCCTAGGCAAGGAATACAGTAAGAATGAAAATCCTTATGAGGTATTTGCTTCCCACAAAAAATAAAATTGTTAACTTTTATTGACATCGGTCTGGAGCAAGAAAAAGTTTCCCAAAAGGGGTACTTAGCTTTATTGAAGACTTCGGATCTGAAATTAAATTTCGGAAATCTCAGGAATCGGCCGACCGGCACTTGCGAACTGCTTTTGCTTCGGGCACCGCACGGCAAGAAAGACTGAAGAAAATGGCGTCGGCTGCATCTTATATAACCCTGGTGCACTGACGTCAGGGAAGTGGTGACAGCAACCGACGCCGGACCAGGACTTTGGAATTCAGGCCGACTGCGGGTAGCCTGCCAGCAGGATAACCAAGTGTAATGACTGTAACAGTGAAACACGATGAACATGATTTATTAGTGCTTGCTATGAGTTTTGAGCAAGTGCCGGGTTGAGAAGTGAATGGTTTGAGTGCTTAAGTTGAAAGTTTGTCTAGTTCCAAGGGAAAATTGAAGAGCAGACTTTGTGGAGCCGGGAATTGTTATACCATAGCTAACCGGCGCTGCCCGGCACGCAAATGTGGGTTTTATAGCAGAGAAATGAAAGAGAGAGAAATTAGCCCAAAATGGCCAAGAAACTTCTAATTTATGGGCAGAAACCACTCCTCCAGGGACAGTTAGGCTGCTCAAAGCTCCCCTCTCTCACAGGTGAACAGAGAAACTTCCTTCTATCCAAGTAAGGTATGGGCAAACACAGAAATTTGTAACACAGCCCTGAATTCAGCACTAACCTGAAATCTGGACTATACTAGCTTAGAAAGGCTGAAAAACAAGTATTTTTTTTTTGTTTTTTTTTCAGAAAATAACGCAGATACAATCAAAAAAAAATTTAGATGCACAGAAATGGCTATCACACTTGAGTGTGTAGCCTACAACAGTTAAACAGGTAACTTAAACACAAAAACGACTTTGTTAAAGAGCAGCCAGTAAAATAAGTACAATATGTAGCTGAAACAAGCTTTTTAAATGACAGAAACTAAATTTGAACAGATAGGCCATAAATATAATCATGGAACTTTGAAAATGCAAACACAATTGCCAAAAGCACGTTCTCTAGCTGAGCATACTGCATCTTGGTTTGGGTTAGAGTTCCCAAAGCATAGGGTACTGGACTACCCTCTTGAAAATCGATTGCACCCAGACCAAACTTCAAAGCATCACATGAAAGGGTTACTGGTTTGTGAACAACATAGTATCTTAAAGTAGGTGGACTGGCAATTCTCTGTTTCAGGACATCAAATGCTCTTTGGTGTTCTAACCAGGACCAGGTTACATCTTTGCATGTCAGCTTCACTAAGAGAGCTGAACGTTGGCTCAAATCTGGAATGAACTGGCCTAGATAACTGACCATGCCAAGAAAATGGAGGGCTTGGACATTATATGGAGCTAGCATCTCAAGAATTTCTGTTTGCTTGGAAGGATCTGGTTGTAAGCCTGAACTAGTAAACAAATGACCAACATAAGTAACTTATAGTAGTCTGAATTTGCACTTCTGAGGATTCAGCTTAAGATTCACTTCACAAGCTCATTCTAGAGCTTTCCTGGTTTCTATCATGTTTGACTTCACCACTGCCTCCTACCCGAATATTATCTACTATAAGAGCACATAGATAGCTGGAAAAAAATGTGCCATTGCATGCTGAAAGACTTCACTGGCAGAATTTATCCCAAATGCATTCTCAAAACTTTATACCTGCCAAAAGGAGTACTGAAAGTGGTTAGCAATGAAGATTTTCGATCAAGCAAAATTTGTCAAAATGAACTTTTTGCATCTAAGACAGAAAAAACATTGGCATTTGGCATAATAGCAGAAACCTCTTCAACTGTAAGCATTGGATGATAAGGTCATTTTAGTGCTTTGTTCAAAGTCTTCTAGTGAATCAGTGCATATTCTAATATCATCTGAGCTTTTCTTATGAGCTACCACCATGGAGGATACCCATTCAGTTTGTTCTTCTACTAGACAAGTCACTCCTTGTCACACCATTCTGTCTAGCTCAGCTTTGGCTCTATCCTGCATAACTACTGGAACTTTCCTTTCTGGTCTGACGACTGGACTGACTTCAGGGTCTAACTTCATGGAGTACACAACTGGGAGTTTGCCAAGTTTGTCCTCGAAAAGATCAGCATAGGTAGAAAAAAATAGTCTAGGCAAATTTAGAATAGTTGTCTTTCAATCTTACATGGTGGAATTTCTCATTAAATGAAAGCAGTCCCATTTTCAAACTGTCTCTGAGGCCTAATAATGACTGTACGTGCCTTTTGACTATGTAAAATTAAGTCATAGCTGTTCCCAGCAGAGTAACATGAAAGCACTACTGAGCTTTCGGTCTATATTTCTTCACCACCCTAAGCAACAAGCTTCGCACACTTTGTCAAATCAAACTTCTCACCTGCTTTTACTATAGCAAATGTTTCTGCTGACATAACATTGCACTTTGAACCAGTATCAACTTTGAGATCTGCGTGTCTCCCATTAATCCGAACAGTACAAAATACTTCATTCTTTGCCCACAAATCTATTGCACTGACTGTTTCACCAAGCACAGACACGACATCAACATAAAAAGTAAGGTCACAGCTTTCTAATTGATTAACTTGTCTCTTGGAATGTTCTCTTTTAATAAAAGAATGGACCCCTTTTGATTTACAAATCCTTTGAAGATGATTCCACTTTTTACATTTGTGGCACTGCTGACCAAAAGCTAAGCACTTTACTCTTTTAGATTCATGATTTCCACCACAATTATGACAGCTAACTAAGAGGCTAGGTGGGGGCACAAGCTTTGAGTTTGTTGACTCACCCTTGTGCTTCACTGAACATGTTTACACAGCACACCTTGGAATTTGCTAGAAAGGTTTTGGGTTTTACTGAAGCTTGGGGTGTGGCATCTCCATCCTTTGGCTTGTATCTTTTAAAGCATTAGCTTTGGAGGGTACTGGAAGCATGCATTTCTCATTTGTAAGCATGTTTGTGTGCTTCTCTGTGAACTTGTGTATTTGACAAATCTCTATGGCCTTATTCAAAGTTAAATCACTGTCTCGAAGAAAAATCCTTCTTACTGCATCATCTTTAATACCACACACAAGCCTATCTTTTATCAACTCATTGCTTAAATCACCAAATCTGCATGTTTTAGCCTAATTTCTCAAGTCAATTACATATGCTGCAAATGTTTCACCATGCTTTTAATCTCTTGTGTAAAATATGTGCCTTTCCATTGTAATATTCATTTGGGGGTTACACATTTCTCTTCATATTTACATTTTAAGCACCCTGGGCTTCCCTTGTTTCAGCTGGTACCACTATATGGCAGTTCCCCCTTCTCTGCATACACAGCAGGTGCATACACAAATGAACATTCTCTTTCAATGGCTTCTAAATCAGCTAAATTAAGCAGACTAAATGCCTTTATATGTGCTTCTGTGCTAGAAAATGCAGCCTGCATTACAATATCCTACTCTTGCTCAAACAAACACTCTCAAGTTTTCTGCAATATTGTTTATCAAATACAAGTGCAGCAGGTATGTGCAATCCTTCTGCCATGCCAGCAAATTATGCTTAAATACAATGCAAATAGCCCTTGTAATTATGTACGAACACATAAACATACACCAGGTACTTTTAACAACATCCATATGCACAATAAACTCTTCGAAAGACTGTATTTTGTGAAATATTCTTTGAAATGGCTGTATTTTGTGAAATAATTGCAATGTAATACTGCACAAACTTGCAAACACTTTTATCACTTGGGATACTTCAAATAGCTTTAGTTAATATGAAAAGTAGCACATAGAGAAAAAAATACAGTCGTTTTCCTTGTTTTATACATTTTGCGCGATCGGATATCGTTTAAAACACTTTTGTAACTATTTTGAATATTTTTATCAATATATCACAGTTTTGGACATTTAATTTAACTAGAAATTTGTTTTGAGCATTCTGTGTGCTTCGTTTTATATTTGTTGAGTAAAAAAATCAGTTACGCTAGTTTTAGTACCTGGGATTCTTTTCTGACTGGTTTTGTGAGTCGTTTTAGCAGTAGGAATGATCCACTCCTGTATATTCCTCCAACTTTAACCGAGTGGTCTTGAGTTTGTATCCCATTCTGACACCATGTCACTCGTCTTATGTAGCTAGTTAAGATGAAGAGGCTTGGGGGTTCGTTTATAAACTTTGTTACATATAAACACATCAGGACTGATTGCAGCAACCTAAAACATAAACAAACTGACTGACTACTACACATACATACATGCTTACACATCTGCAGCTCACTACAAAATGGCAGTCTTGCTTGCACATGCTCGGTATTTATATATATGTGCTAGCTCACTGGAAAGCTTCTTAAAGGTACATACACACTCTGATCTACAGTGGCCAACCATCGTTTTGCCCTAGGAAAGTTTTCACTGAAAAGTTTCTTCGATGAATAGTTATTTTGCTGAACAGTTCTTCGACAAAGTGGCGTTTCACTATTAGTAATTTGATTATGTGATAGAGACCCATCACTGCAGATATCTTCTGCAGGAGCTCCTCAGAAGAAAGCTGCTGTAGTAGAAACAACTTCTAGAGAATATGTGATGATCTGAACTGGTGAAGGCTTACCAGCAGCGTCATAACAAAAAGCAACACACGTGAATAACCAAGTAAAAACAAATGAAACACAAAGATGCTCACTCTTCTGGACATTTATTTGTCTTGTTAATGTACAGCCAAAACTGCCTCCAAACATTCAAATAATGTAGTAAAGACAAGTAAGATGCAAATGAGACAAAGAACACTGCAAAACCTGAATTCCACTATTGCTGAAAAATTAGGGTGTCCCCTGACAGAAAGCTTAATATACTAATGAGCTATCTCCTGAAGAAGTGAACCCATGACTGTTTGGCCAAGTGGGAGTTAATGGAATTAAGAAAGCTTATCTTTCTTGCTTTCATCACAACACTTTTGGTTAGATGGTTGGTGTGATAAGCATACTAATGCCCTCATGTGCGATTCTGATGAGCAACTTGCCTTCTTGTTAAGAAATCAGGAAGATGAGGACTGAAATGGGAGGCAAACGGATGCATTACAAGTTCTCCACACTTTTTTAAAGTGTCAGGAAAACTTCACTGTGTGGTTGTCACTTGTGACCCAGATGAAGTTTTCGACGCAGTGCCTACTAAGGTTCTCATCTCCCACTAAATCAGCCATCAAAAGAATGCTCAAGGATAAGGCAGGTTCTTACAGCTTCATGCTCAGTCTGCAAAAATGATATAAATGAGATGCCCCATTTCTTTAAATACACACTGCAGTAATGTTGTTTACTTCTAAGTGCATTACTTGTATGAAAGTCACTACTTTTGTTTTCATAACAAGATAATAGCTGGAAATGGGCCCTAGGGTCCAGTCTGTCTATGTTAAATAAAAATAAAATATTTTTAGAAGATCTGGATGCAGACAATTTTTGAATGCTAGGGTGGCATAGTAGTGCAGTGGTTAACACTGATGTCTGGTTCTTTTTTCCAGCTCAGGTGTTTTCTGTGTGAAGTCTGCACATATTGTCTGTGTGGGATTTAGATATGGTCTCCAGTTTCCTCTCACATTCCAAAGACATGCAGATAGGCAAAATGATGATCTTATAAACTGCAGGTAGGTGTATGGGTTGTGTATGTATCACTCAATGGCTACAATCCAAAAGAGGACTTTTTTCTGCCTTCCACCCGTCACTTGACAGGATAGGCTCTTGCACACCAGTGACTCTTAAGGGACAAAACAGAAGACTTTAGAGAATGAAGGAATTGATGGATAATTTCACTGCCATCATCTCTATATTACAGATATGCAGGATTAGGTTACCAATGTGCCTAGACACTGAAGGCCTCCACCACCAATCCTTAACTCTTCTGATGCAGGCACTGTCAAGCTGTTCATAAGTACAGAGTATAGAATGACTTTTCTGTATTGGATTTGTACATCTTTCAGTCCCCTTATCAGTGTCAGAATCAAATGAATAGTCATGCAAAGAACTGCTGGCCTAATCCTAAACACTTCTAAAGAAGAAATTCATTTTTCTCATACACGATCCAGCATTTTAAACCTTGACAATGCTGGCAAATATGTACAATTATTCTATAAAAAAATCCTTACAGGCAGGTAAG
>NC_056751.1:76014180-76021680 GCF_019279795.1 Protopterus annectens | reverse complement strand
AAATATGAAAAAATAAATTTAGCTGAAAAATATGTAAAAATATGCCTTTCTTGTTCAGACAAAAAGATTTTCTTACACTTAATTTGCCTATTTATTCTCAGGCCTTGGCAAACTGCTGTTCAGCCTACAGGCTGTCAGGAATGTAAGAATCTAAGTAAGTGACTGACAGTAGAAGTCAATGATTTAACTGACTGACTTACTGATTTGAATTAACAGTCGACCTCGGCTCAAGTAACTTCCAACCATGAATATTTGAGGCATTTCTTCTGATTCAGATTTTGGAAGATTACTTCTTGTTTTTACAGTAACATATTCAAGTAGGGGAAAGGGAAAATTCAACAACTAGTGACCGAAAATATGATAGTTAGCACTGAGGACTAAGATTATAATGTTTTAACCATCTGATTCCTGTAGTACAGGATTTGATTCCATAAGCCTCCATTTGTCTACCATGTGACCTTGAGCAAATCACTTAATCAGTGTCTCAAGGCAACTTGGAAATTGTATTAGGCTCCTCTACTCAATAATCTCATAGATTGCAAGTCTATAACTACCTATGAATAAGGACAAAAGCGCCAGATGATATGCCCCAGGGCATCACTTCTCCCTTTAGCTACTCTTCAGGAATCCAGTTTCATACAAACCACTTTTTCCAGTGTACAGATTCTCTCTCTTTCTTTGAGGCCGGCTACCTCACACAAGTTTTGCAAACTGAGATCTGACTATTGTGCTTGTTTTAACTCTCTCGCTGTCTCTCTGTAATCTTCTACAGTTCTCCTTCAAAGTCTAGAACCTTTCAAAAAATGTGTCTCAGATTTAGACTCAATGTTATCAACCATTCTTCCCCTGAAGTATCTCTATTCAGAGTACAACCAGTACCTTCTAACAACTGTGGTTGTAGTGTAGACTTTTTGCTATGAAGTGGCCACACTGTCAGTCTATTTTGGAGGTGTGGACACTGGTTGGATCTCCTCCCACAATCATTCCCACAAGACTAACTCCATGCTTGGTTGTATGTAACTACATGTAGACAGTGTACTATGTTATCAAAGTCACTATGTATTAGAATATCTGTTGGAATATCACCGAACACTGTCACCTGCTTTTTCTTGCCCCCCTTCCCAGTCCAAATGAGCCGCGACTAACTGCACCTGAAAAGAGATGTCTTTCCCACTGTCTTAAATGGAGTGGATTGCCCTGGTGGGTAATGTTCCTCTTTAATAACTGCAGCTGTAACAGCAAGTATAACAAATGCATTATTCCTCTTAACAATAGTTTATCTACCCTCTACCACATAGGATATGATACAGAAACTTGTGGAAATCTGTAGCAGCTGCAGTTTCAAGCCACCTTACTACTACTTTGTTGCTACTTTCATGAAGCTTCCTTGCATACCTTTTGTCACACAACTTTTCATTGTACACATATGGACCATATATGATGCTTCTGGTTACATAGCAAAATTTTATTTCCAAGACCTTGCCATGCACTTCAGCCAATGGGTTTCCCTTTTTTTCACTTCAACCTGCTGTAAAAATTCAGACTGCCCTCCACAGGTTCCTTTATACCCATGTGTAGTCCTGCATTTCAACTTATCTGGTGTACCCTGCTGGCTACATAAAGGTAATTCCTTTTCCTAAACATCCTCAGCAGTATTAAACTCCTGATTTGAAACCAGATTCTTATGTCCTGAGGCGAAATGTGCAATGCTTGCTCTTCTATAAAGTCTTCTAGCATACTGTAAGCAGTGACTTGGCTTTCACTCACCCATCTGTGAAAGTGAGCACTTATTTCTGCAACTTAATGACTCAAACTGAGTTCTAACTTTCTCCTATGCTCACTGATTTTTTTTCTATAAGTTTTATGAGAAAGTTTAAAACATTCCAACAATGCATTCTTGACTGTGGCATAATCACAACAGTCACTATCAGTTTACCATGTCCATGCATTACCTTACCCTTAAGCTGAGGAGCTAAAACATCACCCACTGCCACTGATCAATTTTCTTCTGATTACACATCCTTTCAAATGCCTGAATAAAATAATCATGGTCATCCTAATATTTATAATGAGGAAACACTTTGATACTGACCCTGGCATCTATGGTGCAGCTTTCAGTTTCCATTATTCAACATGCCTTTGATAAAGGGACAGCATCATCTTCTTTTCATGCTGGTGCTGCATCTCTCTTTCATTGCATTCTTACTCCCTTTATTCACATGACTATCTGCACTTTGCTGTCACTTCCAGCTCGATTTAACTTGCATATGAATGTCTTCTGGAGATGGAATGAACTGCTTTACTGCATGTTTTGCATCAACAGCACCTGCAGTTGCTATCTTGCCATTTCCAGTTTTAGTGGACTGTGTTGTAGCTGAACATAAGGCTGCTCCCACATTCTTCTTGGATATAATGGCATATGAAACTTCCTTGGTTTTTCACACTTCATCTGTGACACTACCATTTTTCCAAACTCCACAGAGACCATTTTTGCCTGTGTGATGCCCACCACTGCCACCAATATGTGATGGGCACAATTATGTGTCATCCCCACGCTAGGCCAGTAATCAAGGAGCCTGAATCTTCACCATGGACACTTGAGAGAGATGCCCGCTTGGAATACAAATGGATTCACTCAGTAATTCCAGATGCAGACCTCTCTGCATCAAGTACAATTTCCCTTAAGAGCACAGGGAACACACTCAGCCCGGAGTCTGGATGCCTCTATATGTGTCTCCCTCCAGATCCCCAATAAGACTCCCCACTGGTACAGCTGTAGGGTTAGGTCATCAGCTGACTGTCCGACCAAGTTCTCCAGCACCCTCTTTGTGAACCTAGTGCTTTGTGTTCTTCCTCCAAGTAGCTGACACACACTTCAAGGTTTAATTTTCACACACACACACACACACACACACACACACACACACACACACACACACCTGGGAAAGGGTGGCACAGATTACCCACTAAAACTCTTACCCAGAATTCCCCTCTCCCTGTTACCTCAGATTGAGTGTGCAAGTCAAAAGAAGGTAGAGGCTACCTCTGGTCAAATGACCAAAAAGAATCGGATGGTGAGATCCACTAGAAGCCACAGGAGGGGGAAAGGAGGGAGGGTCTTAATGACTGAACGAGGATCACCAATACAGATGCAACGTTATGGTAAGACATAACTTCTTTATCTGATATTATTAATCCTCATTCATTCCTTACGTGTGGGACAGAGTCCCCAGCTACCGCTATTCCTGGGAGGCTCTCATGGAAGGACATTCCTGAGCATCACAGAACCAAAAGATGCTCTTCTCCTGGAGGTCAAATCCAATTTGTAATGACTGATGAAGGTATGAGGCGTAGCCCAAGTTGCAGCTGCACAGATGTCATGTAAAGAAGCTCTGGCATGGAAGGCAGCAGAAGTTGCCAACGACCTTGTTGAATGAGCCTTTATGGTAGTAGGCAATGGAATATTACGTTGTGTATAAATGAAGGTCACACAGTCTTTCAACCATCTAGCCAATGTGACCTTAGCAACAGCACATCCTAATCTAGGTCCAGAATAGGTCAAAAATAATTGGTCTGATTTACGAGAGGCCTTAGTCCTGTTCATGTAGAAGCAAATTTGTCTGTGAATATCTAGGGTATGTAGGCAATACTCTCCTTTGTTTGAATAGTTGGGAAAGAAAACTGGCAATTCAATGGTTTGGTTAATGGATATTTCAGAGATCACTTTTGGCAGAAAGGAAGGATTAGTTCTCAATGACACTTTATCGCTATGAAAAATCAAGTATGGTCTCTTGATGCATAAGGCTTGAAGCTCAGAGATACATCTGGCAGAAGTAATGGCGACCAATAACAAGGTTTTCCATGACAAGTATTTGAGGTCGCAAGAAGAAGCTGGTTCGAAAGGTGGCATTGTCAAAGCATGTAGAACTAACAACAGGTCCCATGGTTGAATAGGTTCTCTAAAAGGGGGGCTTTAGATGATTCACACCTTTTATGAAGGTCTTGCATAATTTATGTAACATAAGAGAGGAGTCTTGGACACCCTCATGAAAATTAGATATTGCAGCCAAATGAACTCTAATGGTAGAGGCCGATAGACCAGATTGAAAAAGGTCAGCTAGATACTCCAGTACTATCGACACTGGTGCTGAAAAGGGATCTACTTGCTTTTCTTTCAGCCAAAGGGTAAATCCTTTCCATTTGCTTAGATAAGTAATTCTAGTAGAAGACTTATGAGATGCAATAAGAATGTCTTGTACTGGCAAAGAAAGATCATTCTGCCTGGCAATCAAGGGAATTGGAGTAGCCAAGCTGTGAGCTTCAGGCTGTCCAAGTTGGAATGAGTCATATTCTGCAGATGGGAGATCAACCCCGGGGTTGGATGGAGAGTCCATGGCTGATCTAGCAGGTGAGGCCAAAGGAAGGGGAACCAAATCTGACGAGGCCAATATGGTGCTATGAGGATCACACTGCTTTTCAACCGGCAGGCTTTCTTCAGGAACTGGGGAATGAGGCGGAGAGGTGGAAATGCATAAAGAAGACCCGAGGGCCAATCGTGGCTCCCAGTGTTCCTGGGTGACTGTCCCGGAGGAGGAATCAGGGCAAAGTAGTTGCTGCATTTGTAGTTGGTCAGGGATGCAAAGAGGTCGCAGCAAGAAAGACCCCAGCGGTGGAAGATCTCCACCACTATCAAGGGATTCAGGGAACACTTGTGAGGTAGTAGAATGCACCTGCTGAGTCTGTCTGCTATCACGTTGGAACTCCCGGGAATGTGCGTTGCTAGAAGAAAACGGTTGGTAGCCATCACCCATTGCCATATCCTCATGGCCACTCGACAAAGTGGGTAAGATTTGGTTCAGCCCTGTTTGATGATGTACCAGACCACCGCCATGTTGTCTGATTGCTGATTGTATCGCAATAGTCCCAGACGGCAGCAGGGGATGGAATGCTTGCAATGCCAGAAGCACCGCCCTCAGCTCTAGAACATTTATATGCAGTTGGGTCTCCAATTCGGACCAAGTACCTTGGACTGTCTTGTCCCTGACATAGCCCCCCCCCCCCCATCAGGGAGGCGTCCGTGGTCACTGTAGCCTTGGGCTGCTGGGGGGAGAAGGGGCGAGACCACTGTGATGGGTTGTGAGTCATCCACCAATTTAAATCCTGTTTGCACCTGTGAGTTACTCAAATCTTGGCTGAAAGAGGATACTGAAAAGAATACCACTGGGTGAGCAGTAGCCTTTGTAGAAGCCTCATGTGAAACCTGGCCAGGGGGACAATGGTGATGGAGGCTGCCATGGAACCCAACAGCTGTAGGACAGAGTGAGCTGTGGATTTCTCCCTTGAAAGGATTGGGATCAGTTGTTGCTTTATCCTTAGAATTCTGTGCTCTGAAATGGATGCTCTGCAATTCTTTGTATCCAAGATGATCCTTATGAATTCTGTGGACTGAGATGGGGTGAGATTGGATTTTTGCCAGTTTATGGTTATGCCTAGCCTTTCTGCAGTGAGGAGAGAGTATGTCAGGGCTTCTTCCAATTGATGTCTGGTGGGGGCGGAGATGAGCCAGTCATCTAGGTATGGAAACACCTGGAATCCTTGTAGTCGCAAGTGAGTTATGACGATTGCCATGCGCTTTGTGAACACTCTAGGGGCTGCAGAGAGTCCGAAGGGCAGTACTCTGAACTGGTAGTGACTGGCTCCCGCATGGAAGCGCAGAAATCTTCTTGATGGCCTGTCCACTTTTATGTGGTAGTACGCATCTTGAAGATCTATCGAGCACATCCAATCGTCTTTTTCCAAAAGCGGGAGGATAGACTGTATTGTGACCATCCGGAATTTTTGTACTTTCACAAACTTGTTCAATACACTGAGATTCAAAATTGGTCTCCAGTCCCCGGTTTTCTTTGGCACCAAAAATAGTCTTGAGTAGAATCCGGATCCTATCTGGTCTGGAGGAACTACTTGGATGACTCTTTTTCTTAGCAGCTTTGATATCTCTAATGCTGCTTCTTCCCTTTGACTAGGTGGAACGCTGGGTAAGTTTGTTGGGGGGGGCAGGACAAAGATCGAAGGGAATATGGTAACCTCTGGTTATTATCCTTTGTACCAAAGAGTCTGTGGTGATGGTTAGCCAGGCAGAAGGGTACAAGGAGAAATGAACCCCAACCACCTCCAGAGGAAAGGAGTTGGGCCACTCTTCAGGAGCGCTGGTAGGATTGGCCAGGAAAGGAGTCCCTGGAACCCTGGTTACATGGACCCCCTCTGCCCCAAAAAGGGCGTCTTCCCTGTGAGTTTCTCCCTCTGCCTCTAGGGGAGAACTCTTTCTGTGTGTCACGGAAAGGACTCCGAGACTTTTTGTACCATATCTTCCCACTCTCTTGGATTCTGGAGAAAGCACGTTGAGGGGAAGAATAACAGACACCCACGGCAGAAAGGGTCTTACCATCCTCTTCACATCTGGCCAGTGTGCTTTTAACCTTGGGTCCAAACAATGAGGAGGCTTCGATGGGAGCGTTGAGAAAGGAAGCCTGGAAGGGTTCCACAAAATTACATAAGCGCATCCAGGCGTGTCGTCTCAGAACAACGCCTGAACTCGCCGCTCTAGCTGCTCCTTCTGATGCATGAGATATCAGGCGCATGGAGGAGTTAGATATCGATTCAATGGTTGCCAGCTGAAAGGCCACTTTGTCACAGACCTCATCAGACACGGCACCAGCCAAAGTTTCAGAGAGCTCAGAAATTAAATCCCTTTGAAGCCTGGTAAAGTGTGCCATATAATTCAGGGACCTGATTGCAAAGGTTGCTGATGCAAAAGTACGCTTTCCTATTCTGTCCAGAGCCAGGGACTCTTTGTTGGGTGGATGGACAGTCTGGCTTTCTTCTTCCGCCTGGTCCTTCTTGGTTGTGGCCACCACCACCACAGCATCTACAGGAAGACCTTTGGACCAATGGGGCTCAGTAGCAGGAGGAGACAAAATTTTATCTGGCCTGCGGGGAATGGCCTCAATGGTGTCAGGAGCCTTCCATGCATGCTGCACGATGAGCCGGACAAGTTCGTCAGCATGTGGAGTAACCCAGGAGGTAGGGGGCCGGGCACGAAAAGCCTGCAGGAACAGAGACTCTTCAGAGGTCGGGTTGGAGGGCTGCCAGTCACCTCTCTGTTTAAGGATTTCAAGGATATCACCAAAGGATACGTCAGAGGGTGACAGAGGGGACCCTTCCCCATCATCAAAGTCTGTGTCTTCAGTAAGGGACTCCTCTGTGGAGTCCATGTGCTTCCTCTTGCACAAGCTTTTTCGATGAACTTCCTCAGAGGGAGAAGCTGGGGAAAACAATGCAAAAGGGTTTTTTCTCTGCGAGTACATCCTGAGGCCCTTGCGCACGGTGTCCACTAGGAGCGACTTGTGTGCATTGCGGTCCAGAGGAGGGCAGGGAGATTGATAGCACAGTACCACCAGCCGACGCCAAAGCCTTCTCCATTAGTTGGAAGGCTGGTCCACC
>NC_056751.1:75956680-75989180 GCF_019279795.1 Protopterus annectens | reverse complement strand
ACCTCCAACATCATTGGCTACATAAGCCCAAAAGTGCTATGCTGAGTCTGCCAAATATGAAGTCCTGTTCCCAAGAAAGGGAGAATTTCTTCAAAAGGTAATAGAACAGAAATTGCCAAAGGAAGTGTTTAAGCAGCAGAATGCCAGACCTGTCTTTCACTTGGAGGGACAGGTTCGTATCCCAGAGACTGGCCATACTATGGAATAGACTTCCCATACATGTCAAGCAGATCACCTCACTGGCCCTCTTCAAGAGAAATCTTGATGAGTGGATGGAAAATAGAAGATTTACCCAAGGGATCACTCCGATAGAGGCACTGGGAACTAATATCGAGTGGCACGATGCCAGGGTAATCCTACGGTCTAGGCTTGTAAAGGCTCCAGGGCCATTAGCCTAGTACATACCTATGAACCTAAGAATGCAAGAACCCTGGTAGGAATATGAGGTCAAAGCAAACAGGCATTCAGAACCTCAAGATGACTTGAAGCAGACTGAATGAGGTGGTACAACAAACAACTTCATCTAAATGCAAGGCCTATTTATGCTTCAAAATCAAAGTGGAAGGCTTTCTACTAGCCTTAACCCTCACCATGGATCCAGCCGATGAGCCCTAGGCCAAGTCTTAAGATGTGGGTCATTGTTATTCCAGTAATGACAGACTTCACTGGTAAAAACTGGGGAAGGGTTTCCAGTATCAGGAAAGGACGGGAAACTAAAATCCATGGCTCAATCAGCCACTGAGGTGGAAAAAAGAATGAATTTCATCTATATCCCTGAACTCTATGACAAAATGTACAATCAGCAAGAGAGTGGGACCTGAATGGGGGCCATATGAAAACCAAGTAAGGAAAGTACAGTCACATTCACTATTCACTACTCCTACCTGGAGACCCAACTGAAGAAGAGCAGAATTGTAATTCCCCAAAACATGAAAGGAATGAATTCCAGAGTGCTCAAACTCCTGAAAACACAGCCCAGATATGTGTTGTGGAGCTGCGACTCCAGAAAAAAACTGCAAGAATGATTCCAAACAAGTGCCAGCAAGCTCCCACAGCAATGACAGCTACTGAGACTAAACTTCAAGTCATAACTCTCAACCTCTTACAGGAAGAAATATGGACAAAGTCATCAATAATGGTGGGACAAAGGTCGAAAAATAGGGACACTTTTTAAATATTGCTTTTAAAAACTTAGAAAATTGATAGATCAACAAGTTTTTTTATTAGCATGAATTATCTGAAGGGTATGAAGTCTGAAACTTAAATGTCTATCATGTTCTGACTTCCACCTTCAAAGATTTGTCAGTTATTTGCCAGAAAACCACAATTTTATGAGAAATGGACCCAAAAATCTGGACAATCTGCAAAAATCTGTACAGTTGAGAGGTATGGTCCAAGTGCAAGGAAGGTGCCAGATTACTATACTCTCTGCAAAGAAGAGGGGAATGCTTTATGATCCTCTTCCTGCAAGGCATCACACCATGGACAGAAAAGATTCCAAAAACTAGAATCCACAACAAGAATGGCCAGCAGCCAGCACTGAATTCCAATGTATTCCAAAGGAAGCCTACAAGAGCTACCTCCCCTACCAGCAACTCTTGGCAGATAAAAGAAAGGCTACAGAAAGAGAAAACCAAAAAGCACACACAGTGATTCAGGGTGCCCAAAACTAAGGAGTAACAGCAAAGAAAGCCTAAAATACAATGAGAAACCACCCCACATTGACCACAGAAAACTATGGTCTCAGTTATGCCATAACACACAGGAGAATGAAGCAATAATGACATCCAAAATAAACCACTTAAAATGAGACCTGAACAGAGCACACTATAGGTTGCCAAATCTGGAGCAACTTGCAAAAGAAGTACAAGCTCCAGGCCTAAAAGGGTCAGTAACTCTGGAACAATCAAAAATGCCTCCTAGAAAAATGTGGAAACCCTATCAGAATGCAACCATGGAAGAGGGGATCCCCGTGGGAAGTCCCTTGACAGACAAAGACAGGAATTATCCCTTACTATCTGTCTCACAAAGACAAACAGGCTTCACTACTTCCAAACTTAGGATACTGCAGTAAACATCAGGAAAGACTTAAGGGGCAGTATGACCTCAAAAAGCCATTTCCTATGTCAGTGATGATACCCAATCATATCAGATGGAAACAAAATACTGGCTTCCTAAATAAGTGCATAAATGTATCCCAAGGAAAACAACCTTCCAAACAACCTGCAAAATCTTGCAGGAGCAAAACCTAAAAAACACACGAGGAGGGCAGTAAAGAGAAGAACTAGTTGCAGTACCTATCCTGTCCAGCAACAAAGTGGGGTGTGAGCTCCCAACCCTCATAGAAAAAAAAACAGCAGCCTCCACTGTTTCATTGAGGCCAAGTCTGGGCCTGTCCAGATCCACTCTTCCATGACACTGTAACTTGTGGAGGAAAACTGGAATTAATAGGTACAGTAGGAAAAAGGAATGGCTAAAAAGATCCAACCCCTACTGATGCTGACCACTAAAAGATGGGTCATTTAGTGGGATGAACAAGGAGATCAATCTCTTGTTTAAACCAGATCACATTTTGGATCCCTTACAGAGATCAGATCAGCAGAAAAAATAGGGAGTTCTGGTCAGAATGGGTTAGCTGTAGAATATTTAGCCTTGTGCTTGACACTAGAATAAAGCTGATTAGCCAAAAAAACAGCACAGTAGTGAAATAAAAAAAAATCAACAAGATCTATACTGTATATGTGTCACAAAGTTTATTGCAACAGATCTATTGCCTGAGAAATTCTGCAATGGCTGTCTGGACTTAAAAGTCTGAGGTAGATAAAAAAAATAAGTACAAATTTAGGTATTGGTAGTGGGGTCTTCTCTTCTTTTTGGAAGAATAAGGCAGACGAGAATATTGCTGATGAGCTGGAAGCCTGCCTACTCATCAGGAGTCCATCAAATACAGACTGTAAGGCCTTGCCAAACAACATTTTATCTTTGAAAGTAGTGTCCAGAAGAACACAGGTGAGCTGCTCCTCAAGGGAAGAAGCTCTCTGCCATGCTATTCTGTGCAAGCATAGCACCTGTAAGTCTAGACACAGCATCTAAAGACTTTCAAAGACAGAAGTCAACTTGAAAGTTGACTAGAGCAGCACTAGGCAGTGTTTGAAGAGGTAAACCTTGAGGCCAGATTTGAGAAAAGCCTTGAGCTGTTCCAGTACTGATTCCACCAAGAAGGACTGGAATTAAGAGAGATGAAATGCATACCTAAGGGACCTATGCCCCAGTGAGACAAAGGTACCCATTTTTTGCTGCCCCTATTCCAAGCTCTTTACTCCTTTTCTGGTAGCAGGGGAGAACTAGATTTTGGTTTCTGAAACCCTTAATGCAGAAGTGAGACCACAAAGGAGTCCCAAATCTCAGACGAGGTCTGATACCCTTGATAAGTGTAAGCATGGATCTGGGAGACTAACCATTTACAGGTTACCTGTTTGCATCAGAAACAGGTGCCAAACCAAGGATGAATTTCCAGTTTCCCATCCAATTGTCCAAGTTCCACTTGAATTGGATTAGGGAGGAACTCTGATTTACATGGGTGGGGAGCCTGTTCCATAGATGGGGTAGTCTCTGAGATACATACCTAGCTCTCCAGCAGATCCTATTTAGATCACAGGCAAGGTTTAAGTCTTTAGAACGGGTAATTCTGGTACTGTTTGTTTTGTGGATATGCAGAAAGTCCATCAGAATGGGGTCTGACAATGCCCTGTATGCCAGGCATAGATCTCCCCTCAAAAGCCTGTAGGAGACAGAATATAGGGGATAGGGCCTTGAGGTGGTCTCCATATGACATGTTGCTATGAATCTATAAAACTAGTATGCTCCTAGCTAAATTAAATAACACATTCATAATAAGATGCTACAAGTCTAGTTTTGCAAGTGAACAAGTTTATTCACAACAGACTTAATGTATCTTTCATCTTCAGTTTTAGTAGCAGGAAGCAGCATTTGGAGTATGGTAAGTAATAAAAGACTGGAATGAAGATGTAAAATTAAATTACCCCCCACAAAAAATAGCATTACAGATCATTTTTAATAGGTGCCTGCTAGTGATAAAACTGCAGTCTTGTAGCTACCAGGGAGGAGGAGGATCTACCTTTTGAAGAAAACACACCAGCAGCCCTGCCCCTATGTTCAAGGGGAGCAAAGAGAAGAAAAGTACAGTTTTGTACCTACCATAAATGTAGATGTTCGAGTGTTCACACTGCTGCAGTCATTACACTTGGGTTATCCTGCCGTCAGGCGGTCGCACAGTCGGCCAGAGTTACAAAGTCTTGGTCTGGCGTCGGTTGCTGTCGCTTCTTCCATGATATCAGTGCGCCAGGGGTATATAAGATGCATCCAACACCATTTTCTTCAGTTTTTCTTGCCCCAGATGTCAGGTGCCCCCAAGTAGGTTGGCAATACATATTGCTAATATAAAATATACATATAAAATAAAAACAATACCTTCAGTTACAAGCAAATACACCCCAAAGTTGTATAGAATAGAAAGGTATAGATAAGTCCAGCTAGTTCAGAGGGGATGGAGGAAAGGTAACCTGGACTGCAGCAGTGTGAACACTTGAACATCTACATTTATGGTAGGTACAAAACTGTACTATGTTCATTGTATTACACTGCTGCAGTCATTACACTTGGGTAGAATCCCAAAGCTAAGGTTGGGTGGCTGGTCTATAAAGAGTTAGGATTGGCTATGAGGCCCTGCAGAACTGCAGTGGCAAATCCTGCTCCGGATTTAGAGTAAAGAGGCAGGTGGTAATGCTTGGTAAAGGTGTGCACTGAACTCCAAGTTGCAGCCTCCAAAATTTCCTTGATAGGTACTCCTCTGAGAAAGGCTGTTGAAGTGGCTGTTGCCCTGGTGGAATGTGGCCTAATGTTATTTGGGACTGATTTTCCATGCTGTGTGTAGCAGTAACGAATACAGTGTCCTATCCATTTGGAAATAGTCTGCTTTGAGATAGCCTTGCCCTGTGATCCTGCAGCATATGCTACAAACAGTTGCTCAGTTTTCCTGAAAGCTTTTGTTTTGTCCAAGTAGAAGCATAGCTGCCTGTGTATGTCCAAAGAATGCAGAAGTTTCTCCCCTTTATTCTGGGGGTTTGGATAAAAAGTTGGCAAATGGATGGTTTGGTTAATAGCCACACTAGATACCACTTTTGGCATAAAGGTAGGGTTTGTCCTTAAAGAAACCCTCTCCTGATGAAAAATTATAAAAGGTTCCACTGCCATTAATGCCTGTAGCTCTGAGACTCTTCGTGCTGAAGTTACTGCCAGGAGCAGAGCTGTTTTCCATGATAAAAATTTTAGATCGGCTGTATTGGCTAGTTCAAAAGGTGGCAGGGTTAGTTTTTCCAAAACGAAATTGAGGTCCCAAGTGGGTGTTGGTGCTCTCCGGGGTGGTCTTATGTTTTTAGCCCTCTGAGGTACTGCTTTAGCAAGGGATGAGAGAATAAATGAGGATCCGTGTTGTAATGTACGGTCTTATGTTTTTAGCCCTCTGAGGTACTGCTTTAGCAAGGGATGAGAGAATAAAGGAGGATCCGTGTTGTAATGTGCTGAAATGGCAGAGGCATGGATCTTAATTGATGAGAAGGATAGGCCTCTGTCCAGCATCTCAATTAAGCATTGTAAAATCTGAGGAATGTTTGGAACAAGAGGGTCAAGGCTTTGAGCCTGGTTCCAGGTGCAGAATCTCTTCCATTTTTCTGAGTAAGCTTTCTTGGTGCTAGGCCTCCTGGCCTCCAAAATGACATCCATAACAGCTTTAGAGAGAGGTGTTGCCTGTTTGTTAATGAATATGCCATGCAGCCAGGTTTAGGGTTTTGAGCTGACTGTGCAGGATCCGATTGTTTTGTTGGGTCAGAAGGTGTGGAATTTGAGGCAAAATCCATGGTGGGCCTTGAGTTAAGTTCCTTAAGATAGGGTACCAGTGCTGGCGTGGCCAGTCTGGAGCAATCAGGATCATCTGTGGCTTTTCTTGTCTGGCTTTTAGGAGTACCTTTGAAAGGAGAGGTAGTGACGGGAAGGCATAAACTTTTAGGTTTTTCCAGCTGAACAAAAGAGCATCCACTTTCCATGCTTGTTTGTGATAAGGCCTTGTGCAGAATTTTTGTAGTTGGCAATTCAGTGGGGAGGCAAAAAGATCTATGTCTGGGCATCCCCATTTTTGAGTTACCATGCTGAAAATTTGTGGATTCAATTTCCATTCGTGAGGGTCCATGATATTTCTGCTTAGATCGCCTGCCAGAGTATTTTTCTTTCCTGGCAGGAATTGTGCTTGCAGGTGAACTTGATACGTTAGAGCTGTGTTCCACAAGGTCATGGCTTGCCTGCATAGGGGATAAGAATGAGTGCCCCCTTGCTTGTTTATGTACCACATTACTGTGGTGTTATCTGTCTTTAATAATAATTGTCCTGGATGCAGAAGGTCCTTGAAAGCTGTTAGGGCATTTTGAACAGCCAACATCTCTTTTTGATTGATGTGAAGATGCATCTGGTCTGTGGTCCACTTGCCCTGAATGCATTTTCCTGCCATGTGTGCTCCCAGGCGTAATCCAAAGCATCTGTTGTTAGAGTCTGCCTGGCTGTGGGTAGGGTAAAAGGCTGACCCTTGTTTAGGTGACATGCCTGTGCCCACCATCGAAACTCCTGTTGTAGGCAGGGAATCATTGGTATTACTGCTTCTAAACTGTGAGAGTGTTGAGTCCAAACACTTTTTAGGTACCATTGTAATTTCCTCATATGCAGTCTGGCATATGGTATTAGTAGTATGCAGGATGCCATGAATCCCAGGGCCTGCAGAATTTTTCTTGCAGGGAGATGGGACTTTTTTGCCAGTAGTTGAAAATATTGAGTTAGTTGAACTTGTTTGTCTGGCGTGAGGTAGGCCATCTGGGCTGTTGTATTTAAGCTGGCACCCAGGAATATAATCTGTTGTGAGAGCACTAGTTTTGACTTCTTTTCGTTTACTGTGTACCCTAGAAAATTAGCAACCTTTTTACAAATGCCAGATGCTGTAGAAGAATGTCCTTTGTCTCTGCTTGAATGAGGCAGTCGTCCAGGTATGGATATATTTGAATTCCTTTTTGTCTGCAAAATGCAATTTCTGGTGCCAGGCACTTTGTGAAGACCCTGGGCGCAGTAGATAAGCCAAAGAGCAGTGCAGAGAATTGGTAGTGCATTGTACCAGCTTTGAATCTGAGGTATCTTCTGCAATTTTGTCTGATAGGGACATGCAGGTATGCCTCTTTGAGGTCCAGAGTAACAAGCCAAGCCTTCTTGCCCAGCATGGATAGAAGCTGCTGTAATGTCAACATTTTGAATTTCGGAATGTCCAGGTAAGTATTTAGAATTGAAAGGTCTAGTATGGGCCTCCAGGCCTTGTCCTTTCTGGGGACCAGGAAGAGTCTTGAGTAAAATCCTTGTCCTTGTTCCTGTTGTGGTACTTTTTGAATAGCTCTCATGTCCATAAGGGCTGAAATTTGTTTTTGTGCCTCTGCCCATTGATTTTGTGGCAGGTCTGGCATTCCTTTTAGCTTTGGTAAAAGTATGAAAGTGGAACCTGTAACCTTGAGACACAATATTCAGAACCCATTTGTCTTGGGTGATTGTTTGCCAGTTTTGAGAAAAAAGTGCTAGTTTTCCCCCTAAGGGGGCTTCCAAAAGGGAAGTGCTTGGTGTACGAAGGGGAAAGTCATTGTGACTGTTTCCTGTAAGGATGAGACTTGTCCTCACCTCCTTTTGGGGTTGAGGTGCCCTACTGTCATTGTCTGTTTGATCCTTGGGGTTGAGATCTGCCTCTTGGGCATCTGTATCTGCCTCTCTGTGGCCTGTCTGACACTGGAAAGGACCAATTCTTTGTTGGCCAATTTCTGCTAAATCGAGGTGGCTGTACCTGTAAGAAATCCTTGACTGTTTGCATAGATTTAGCTTTATCCTCCATTTTCTTTAACACCTCTTCTGCCTTAACACCAAACAAGGTATCATGCTGTAAAGGAGCATCCAATAATTGTGCCTTAACATGATCAGGTAAACTCTGTTCTTTTAACCAAGCATGTCTTCGAATCACAGAACCTGTAACTGCAGCTCTACAAGAGGCCTCTAAAGAATCAAAACCACATTGTAGAGTATGTTTTCCCACCTGTTCAACTGCATGCAATAAATCCTGCATTTCTTTACAATCAGGAGCTTCTGAAGCTAGCAAGCATTTTCTGTTTTAACTGAGCCATTAAATATTGTTGGTACTTAAGCATGTGAAAGTGGCAATTTAAAGGTCTTACTGCTAAAGTTGCAGAAGTGTATACTTTCTTCCCCCATATATCCAAAGCTCTAGAATCTCTGTCAGAGGGCACTGGATTTTTTGCAATGGAAGCCTTAACCCCTTTTGGACCCTGGGAAATAGTTTCTGGATCAGCAGAAGAGTTTTTATAAAGAAACTTGTGAGAGTCAGGGACTCTATAATATCTATCTGGCTTGGCTGGTGCAGAAGGCAAAGAATCAGGAGATAAGCTGGATTCAGAGAACACATCATCCACAATATCTAGCACAGGTGGAATAGCCAGGGGCCTGTGCTGAGGCAATAAAAGGAAATCCCTGAGCCTTTTCTTGGATTCTGAGTAATCCTGACTTTCCCAATGGAAATGCTCCCTCATGGTATGTAAAGTTTCCCCAAAAGAATAATCCTCAGGAGGAGAGGCTGAAGGGATAGATTCTACAGCATCAGTGTCCTCATAGTGGTTTAGAGAGTATTCCTGGTATGAAGAGGAATCAGTGGAAATGGAAACCTGATCAGAGGAATCATAGTCTGTATCCTGCCTAGGCCTTTTCTCAGGAGGGGGATGGGAACCCCTGATTAGAGTAATGAGGTCTTCGGCCATTTTAAGCATCTGTTTCTTAGGCATGGAGGACTGTCCAGGAGAATGCTGTACTTGTTTCTTTGTCTTTAATGGTACTTTTGTCTTGGCTGTTGTTTTATTGGTAAGTTGTGAAGGTCTGAAAACACCCACAGAAGCCGATGCCTGCTCAGCGGCTCCGGACCCATCTGAGGGATTAGTTTCCGTAGGTCCAATACCTTGAGTTTCCAGAGGCCTAGTTGTCTCCATGTGGAAGTCAGAGGCGGCCTGTGGCTCTGAGGTAGCGGGTGTCAGGGGCTGCAAAAGCACCTCACTGAGAACCGGCAAACCGGCGACTGGCCTAGAAGAGGTTTCGTCGTCGGTTTTGGACCTCGGATGCCTGTCTTTATCCTTGTCCTTGCGTTTTTTCGATATTGCGGTCGTCGGTAGATCCGACGGCATAGTATAATTGAACCTTCGGCCAAAGTAGTGCAAAGCAAAATCAAAACGTCTTTTTATAGTGCGTTTGTTAAATTTAGCACAAAACCGACAACTACTGACGTTGTGATCAGGGCCTAGGCATGGAATACCGTAAGAGTGGAAGTCCTTATGAGATATTTGCTTCCCACAAGAAATACAATTATTAACTTTTTCTGACATTGGTCTGAGGCAAGAAAAAAGTTTCCCCAATGGGGTACTTAGCTTTATTGAAGATTTCGGATCTGAAATTCGACTTCGAAAATCTCAGGAGTCGGCCGACCGGCACTTGCGAACTGCTTCTGCTTCGGGCACCACGTGGCAAGAAAGACTGAAGAAAATGGCGTCGGATGCATCTTATATACCCCTGGCGCACTGACGTCAGGGAAGAAGTGACAGCAACTGATGCCGGACCAAGACTCTGGAGCTCTGGCCGACTGCGGGACCGCCTGACGGCAGGATAACCCAAGTGTAATGACTGCAGCAGTGTAACATGATGAACATCCTGAAGTGTACCTGATGACTCAGATTCATAGGTTCATAGGTTGGTACTAGGCTATCAGCCCTAGGGCCTATACAAGCCTAGCCATAACAATTCCCTGGCTATTTCTTCCAACACTATTTACTTCCCTGGACCCCTGTCTAGCAGGGCAACTGACATGATCCCCGGGGTGAATTTCCTTTCTCCCATCCAATCGTTTTTCCTAAAGATAAAGAGAGTGACAATGTTACTACGTCTTTGACACCTTTCAGGAACAGAAGTGCCTTCATGCCACCAATGCATCCGATGGTGGAATTGTTTTTGGACTTATGTGAAAAAGATTTTTACACATTGTTTTCAGAAGTACAAAATAAGAAAGGAAGGTCTTATAATCTTAACATCAATGAAAATCATGCTTTGGCTAGATTAAAGAAAGATAAAAGGTTGATAGTGAAACCTGCTGATAAAGGGGGGGGAGTTGTGGTTATGGACACAGATGAATATGTGAAGTGCATGAGGGAGTTGCTGTCGGATGCAAGGACTTATAAGAGCATATCCATCAAACAAGTGTCAACCATTATACAAACAGTGAAAGACACTGTCTATGACCTGTTGCTATGTAGACAGATTAGCATGGAATTGTATGAATATTTTTTGAAACCCTACCCGGTTATACCAATTCTAAAGGGGCTTCCTAAGATACATAAAGAGGTTTGGCCCATACCAATGAGACCGATAGTGTCAGGAGAAGGTTGATTAACTTCCCATATATCCACCTTCTTGGACAACATTTTACGACCTGTTGTTAACAATAGTTGTACTATCCTAAAAGACACTTACCAATTGTTAGAGAGTCTCAATGATTTACATCTAGAGGTGGGGAACACAATATACCTCCTGATCACTATGGATGTAGAGAAGTTGTTTACCTCCATCCCGAACGAGGTTGGGATACAGTATATCAGGGAATTGTTACACAAGGAAACTAATTTCTCCAATGATAGGATCATATTAGTTTGCCAGTTATTAGACATTGTTCTGAATAACAATGTCTTTATGTTTGGAGATAGATATTTTTTACAGGCATGGGGAGTAGCCATGGGCACTCCCTGTGCCAATACCTATGCCAACCTGGTGGTCTACTGGTGGGAGAAATTATTCCTCTTCTCACATGAGTCATCCAAACACATAAAATATTATAAACGGTTTGTAGATGACATACTGATAGTATGGGAGGGTACGAATGAAGGTTTTGGTGAATTTTTGAGATATTTGGAAACCACTACGGACTTCCTAAGATTCACCATGGAATGTTCATACCAACAGGTCAATTTTTTAGATGTCACACTGAGGTTGACTAATGGAGGTAAGATTACATCTACACTCTACAGGAAAACAGTATGGAAGAATGCAATACTAGCATCTGACAGTATGCATCCGCCACACACTTTTCAAGGCATAGTGAAAAGTCAATTTACTAGAATCTTTAGACTTTGTAAGAATAAATGTGATTTGTTAAAAGAAGCGAATAATATGGAGCTTCTGTTTAAAGACAGAGGATATAACATGGATATGGTGAAGAGAATAAGACAGGAGGTTATTGGGGATATCGAACCTATAAGTAAGGGTGACTCAGTACTTTTGAGTAAACAGATATATAATGGAAATCATGGGTTCGTTTTATTTGATCATAGGATGAATTATGTCACTAAGTACACCAGTGATATAGAAAGGATTAGGCATGTGGTAAGGAAGAATTGGAATGTTCTTACTGTAAATAAACAGGTTAGAGACGTCGTAGGGGCTGTACCCAGGTTTTGTTATAAGAATAGCAACAACCTTAAGATGTTATTGTGTAATGATCAACACGTCACTAATGTGATGAAACCCAGTAGTTTACTTCTGGGAGATATTGTAAGCAAGGGTACGTATCCCTGTCTTCATTGCCCTAGATGCAATAACCTCAGCAAGGTACAAACATATCAACATCCTTGTATGGACTATGTCTTTAAACCTAATCACTATACCGATTGCAACACAAAGAATGTGGCATACCTAGCTACTTGCTCCCTCTGCACAGCCTTCTACATAGGCCTGACTAAAAGGAGGCTAAGGGATCGTATTTATGACCATCAGTACGACATTCGTAGGCAGGATGAAACCAATGCATTAGCTAGGCATGTGAAGGCCTGCCACATGCATTCCTTTACCTTCAGAGTTTTACAAATAGTGACAATGGATATGAGAGGGGGTGATACTGATAATATCTTAGCGAAAGCTGAGCTCCACTGGATTTTGAAGCTAGCAGCACATTTACCACCGGGACTAAACAATTGTGTCTCACTAAAACCTATACTAGCTGGAAGGAAGTAGTCTTATATGTAATCAGCCATTCATGAGAGCCTCTAAGATTATTTGTACTTTGATATATATTAACTAATTTCTTAACTTATTGCCATCTGAGGGTATGGTTTACCCTGGAACTTGAACACTAGTTTAATATACGTATGCCACAGTATAAGATAAAAGTTCTTGTGGTTCTCTAGGTTATTTTCACAAGGAATTAGATGGCAATTTTTAGTGTTATTTTTAAAGTATTTTTTAAGACCTATAGACAGTGCTCTATGTTTGATAGATGGTATTTATGATTCCCATTTTTTATATGCATTGTGAGCTGTACAGGTATGTGCATGTATTTTATTATGTAGATATATGGTTACATACATCATTATTATCAACCTATTCGCTCAATGTCCAAATTGTGCTTTCTATTTAGATAGTTGCTAACAATAGAATTTTTGAGAATTTTTGAGCGTGTTTGTTTATTTGACTTTGTGTGGTTATCTATATTAAGATAATATATTATGAAGCTAATACAACGAATAACCTCACATCTTTATCTTAACATTCGAGTATTAGGACCCTGAAGCATACTCTCTATAGTGTGGTCATCAGATGACTTATACTAATACTGGCAACATTATGTGGTTAGATACGTGATTAGGAGCCAGATACCAGGCTTTGAAACCAGAGGAACTCACTAGTGACGAGTTTGTCATGAGCCGAAGTTCTGTTGGGTATTTGACAGGCTGATGGTTTGATCGCAAGTTAACCTTGCAGGGTATGTTATATACATATGATCGACTGCACATACCTTAAGTTTGTAGATTAGATATTATGAACGAACATGGGTTTGTAGCGTTTATATGTAGTTCGAATACTTTACAGGTGAATGTTTATGTGTGAATTCTGAGCTAGGATGTTTAATGAACAGTGCAATCCATTTGGTTGTAAATATTATGTTGTAGTTTTTATGGTTTGTTATTCAAGATGAAGCACTTTTTCTACTAATGTAAATAAAAGCTAGTGCTTGGTTTTGTGCTGTACTGAAAGGGAGCAGATGGGCTCCAATGCATTGCTAACTGAGTGTTACAATTAATTAATATGCAAATTAGCAATTATACTAATGAGCCCGCCAAAAGGACCTATATTTAAATGTTAAGTGAATTTGTGTAACTGTATCTGATGAAGCGTAGCTTGCACTACGTGAAAGCGCTCATTCCTTTTTCTGTAATAAAGAGTTCTCGTTCCATATGGTGATTGCTTATTGGATTTTATCTGCAGTGAAGATATTTTATCTTTATTGTGGTGACTGTTCTCACTTCTGCGTTTATTTTGTATTTTGTCTTCTGGTTTTGGTGAGAACACCTTTGGCAGTGAGTTGTGTTCCTTCCTCGTAGCATGCAACAGAGTATAGCTGGAGTTTTTAAAGGCGGTCAGTGTAGGGCATCTGCTTTAGGCCTGTGATTCTTTTAGTGAGGTATTTCTGTGGCCTTTCCAGTTGTTGCAGATGTCTTGAGAGGTACATACAAAATGGGGCATTGTATTCTATAATGGGTCTAATGAGGGATGAGTACAGTGGGACAATGACCTCCTTTTTTCTGGATGAAAAGCCCTTAGTGATGAGGTGTGCCACATAGAAGGATTTCCTGACTGTTGTGGCGATGTGGTTATCGAAGGTGAGACCACTGTCCACCTGTGTCCCTAAGTCTCTTATCAAACTTTCGGTGTTTAGTGTACTGCCACCTATATGGTAATTCACGGATACATGTTTTTTCCCAAAGGGGATAACTATACATTTCTTGGCATTGAGCTTGAGCCCATGGCTCTGGCACCAAGCATCTGTTTCTGTAAGTCCCTTTTGTAGAGTATCCACATCATTTGGGGATTCAATAATGGCTCCCAGTTTGCAGTCATCTGCAAACTTTGTTATCCAGAGTCCCTTAGTGTTGGCCTGTACTTCAGAAAGTGCCAACTACATGTGCTCCTTATAGAACTGCAAGGTTCCTTGTATAGAAGCTGGTGGACCCCAGTCAAATGCACTGTTGAGTGGACAGCATTGGGTGAGGCACAATACAGTGAAAAAAAGAAAATTCAAAAGTAGGTTCTTGTGGGATGACCTCCTGAGGATGTTGTCACACTATGATTCTGTGACAGGTGACAGGAATGTGGTTAAATGCTCAGTGTGGGAGGGAATCAGAAGTATAATGCCTCCATATAGGGGCCCAGGAATAAGGGCATAAACAGCTATTTTTCATAATGCATCAGCAACAAGTGCTTCCCAGAACCTGTATAATAAGCAGATCTCCCCGACAATGCTAGATGTGTTAATTTGAACATGCTGCAATTAGTTCATTCATTTTCCAGTATTTGTTTTATCCTATTTATAGCTCCATGAATGCAGGAAACCAGGTCAGCAAGCAAAGTTGTAAGGCCTAGAATCAATTATAGGATGCCAGTCTTTTGCAGGCAAGCACACAGTAACAAATACACAACCATGTTTCTGCGTGTATACATACCTATGGACAACCTGGTTGACTCCAGCCAACAGGAACAATGCAAAAGGTTCACACCCCAATTTTTTCCACTATGTGAATGACACTAAAATAAAGTTCATTAGCTCAAAAAAAAAAAAAAAAACAGCACAATGGAAAAATAAAAAAAAAATTAAAAAAAAACAATCAATGATATCTACACTGTAGAAGTGCCACAAAGTTTATTGCAACAGATCTACTGCCTGAGAAATTTGTTTAGACTTAAAATCTTGAGTTCGATAAAAAAAATCAAGTATAATTTTAGCTACTGGTAGTGATATGTCCATATAAGCTGTTAGAATTCTTCTTCATGCCATTTCTTTGTTTAAATCCATGTTTATGACATTTTTTGTCTAATTGTACAGCCCATAGCATGTTTACTTTTACAGAGTGCATTGCTCCCTTTCATTTATTTTAAGTAAAATATTTTATTATTCAATTTTAAATGCTTGCAGCAGATGGTTTATCTATTAGTTTAAGGGTATATGTATTGGACTGGTGTAAATTATTTTAAGGGTACATGTACTGGACCAGTGCAAACTAAACTGCTGGCTTCCACTTTTTGAAGAGTTATTGATGAAGTCACTATCACCATAACAATATTAATGGTAAGTTTAATTTAAGGGTGTACCATAAACACAGGGAAAGGGTGGTTGGTACAGTGGAATATAACTAACACCTCCTGAAATACACTGTGTGTGTGGCGGGGGAGGGCAGAAGTAATCATAGACAAGTTTCAAGTTATCAATTACTGGTGTAGTAAGGGTGGCCATGGTGGTGCAATTGTTAGCGTTGCCGCCTCACAACAAGAGGTTTTCTGGTTCACTCCTCGGCTGGGGTGCCTTCTGTGCAGTCTGCATGTCTTCCCTGTGGTCGCGTGGGTTTCCTCCAGGTGCTCCGGTTTCATCCCACATCCCAAAGACATGCTGTAGGTTGAATGGACACTCTAAATTGAACCTAGGTGTGAGTGTGTGCATGGGTGTGCCTACTGTGGAAGGTTGGGCACCAGGCTGGCAACTCGACACCATAAAACTCCACTGCCAATCATGAGCGGACAGGTGATCCACTGTGGCGACCCCTAACCGGGAAAAGCCGAAAGAAGAAGAATTACTGGTGTAGTATGACAGAAATGGGAGGTGCTGGCTAGGGATCAAGGTGAGTGAGATCCGGCCAGGGATCAAGATAGGTGAGATCCTGTAAAGCTAGTGACTGTAGCTCTGCTGAGCTGCTGAACAGTCTAAAATGAATTTAGGCATGGCAAGTGTTGGCTACTACCCAAGGCAATAATGTCCATTTACCATACAGTCTTAAGGCCAATCACTCCTTGTGTATTAGTTGGTGCTGGAGATGCACATCTGAAGCTCTTGTCATCACATATTAATAGGCAACAGTGTAGCTTATGAGACTGTAGTACCTGCTTTTCTGATATAAACTGATACACAAGTGTGGATATTGTACAGTTCATAAAAACAGTTCCATCATGAAAAGTGTGTGTACCCTTGTAGCCACAAGGTAAACATACAGCAATACACCTTGCAGAATAGTTACTTTAAGACAGAATAGTAAGAAAACGGGTACAAATACACTCTGAAGGTTCTGATAAAAAATTTTAACATCACAGCTGAAAGCAAACTAAAAAGAATCCAACCTGCTAGTATAATTAAAGATAAGATGATAACCACGTTGTGTGCAGCTAAGATTCATGAATGGATACCAAATTACTACTTGTAGTCAGGGCAAACTGTAAAATATCCGGATAGAGAAAGTGACACTTCATGCAAAGCAGATATCCTTGGATATAAAGGAAATGCAAAACAAAAAATTCTGAAAACTGATATAATATATGTAGACCTAACCAAAAGAAGCTGTTTGGAATGTATGATCATCTGATGTTTGAAGGTCAGTTATCTTTACAATGAACCAGTGGGTGGTGAACAAGACATTCTAAACTGAGATATGGATGTGCTTGAAGAGAATGATATTTTTTTAATGCAAAATAAAAGAAATTATTTGAATGGGAAAAATAAGAGTCTATTAAGAAGTTAAAAATACTGAACAAATGTGCATTTCCATAAGACCGATCTCTACCTTAAAAGAGATGCCTGCAAACACTGCACCTAAAATTCATCTAGTTGCTACAAGTTTTGGGGATCTGAACATTTCTGGGCATCATAAAAACTCCCCAGAATGCTACACAGTAATTAAATTTCTTTTGAGTGCTTATCAAATACAGTGGAGGAAACACCCCATGGATGTGAAGTCAGATTTTCTACAAGGAACCACACTGCTTGGTCTCTACAATAGTCATATTACAGGGATATTATGGAGACAAAAAGGTGCCTATGGACTAACATACTTTACATGACTGGTACAATAAGGCAAAAACATTCCCCAGGATTCATCAAGCCATTTTTTTTTCCGTGCAGGAACAGTGCGTAACCGTTCCTGCACGGAAAATGGCTGCCGAGATATCCAGCAAACAGCTGATCTGACTTGCACAAGCGTGCCTACACTGTTCCTGCACGGATACAGCTGCAGAATGCTAATTACCTCATTTGCTGGTGAAAACCATGCAAATGAGGTGAATTAGCGATTCACCAAGCAGCCATGTATCCATGCAGGTACAGTGTTTTTTGCAGAAATGTATTTGGTTACTAACCGAATACATTTCTGCAAATAACAAAATGGAGGCATGACAGCACTCAAAAAAGCATGTATTACAGTGGTTAGGCATGCCAATGGCCAAATATATGGGCACTGGCATGGAAAACAGTTTCTTTTGTATAAAAATCTAACTTTATTTTTGGCCGATCTCAGCCGTTTAAGCATCGGGAAGCGTTGCGCAAATGGGATCGGGTGGAAAATAATAAGGTGAAAAGTCAGTTTTAAGGGAAATCTGCATTTTGCCATTATAGTTTATGGCATCAATATCAGGGAACAGCGGTTGTCAAGGGGAAAGGCTTTGTGTAAGTGCAGTAACTGTGGATGAAGGCAGTGGGGTATGCAAATGAGGGGAAATTTACTGAATCACAGAAATCTTCTAAGTCCCAAACTATACCTAACTGTGTAGGTGCTCTAGCATGATGTTGTAACTAGGAGAAGCAACAGACATGAAAAGGGAGTGTGTAAGGCATGTTGTAAGCACATTGGAGCCCTAAGGTGCAGAGATAAGCTTAGTTAAGCATAGCTAAGCAAGGGTGTGTGTCTGAGGTTGTAATGTCTTATTCCATGAACTAAGGAACATATTCGCACCCACGGGAGGGTAATTTCTTACTGTTTACATTAGCTAAATGGGTTTGAGTGGTGCGCACCCAGTCTAAAACAAGCAAAAAAAAAAAACTGAAATGGCAGGACTATTTACATTTGGGCAGCCAGTATGCACGGTGCACCTCAAGGCTTAAAAGGGGAGGAAATTGGAATGGGAAAAATAGCAGAATTAAATCAGTTAAGTACAAATAACATAGTTGGCAGGTGGAATGTATCATAGTCAGCCAATCATACAGGCAGCATCTGCAGCACAACAGTATAAAGAATGGAAACACCTCACAGTCTGTTTTTCCCCACAAACTGTGCACAACTGGCGTACACATGTGGGAGAATTTTAACTGGAAAAATGTTAGGGGCTACCATCGCTTTGATCCATCAGTCTGTGCTAGAGGCTGAGGGTGGAGAGGAGGATAATGCTGACAACCACCACAGACCAAGGAGGAGGAGAAGAGTGTTCAGACCCAGGGTAACTTACCAGGGGCTACATTATCTGGAGATAGTACAGTGCTACAGGGTGGACAGACACATACCTCAGCAAATCACCGAGCTGTGCCGGGCTCAAATCAGAGCTAGAACCAACAGAGGGGAACCCACCCCAGTGGATACCAAGGTATGTGTAGCCTTAAGAATTCTAGCTACGGGTACTTTCCAAAGACCTACTGGGGACATCATGGGGGTCTCACAGGCATCTGCATCCAGGGTACTCCACCAGTTCCTGGATGCCATGCTACCACATGCCGGTGAGCACATTACTTCCCCAACACCAGTGAGGGGAGGACCAGCAATATGCATTTCTTCAACCATGTAGCAGAATACCTGGAAGTACTGGGTGCTATAGACTGCACACACATCCACATCAAAGCACCACCTGGTGAACAGAGTAGGGTCTACATAAATCGCATGGGATTCCCCTCCATCAACTGCTAGTTTGTGTGCATTGCCCAGGGCATTATCATGAATGTGTGTACTGGCAGCCCTGGAAACTATCACGACTCCCACATCTGGCATTCGTCACAGCTGTACCAGGCATTTGCCAGTGGGGGCATCCCGTATGGCCATCTGGTGGGGGATGCTGGCTATGCACTAGAGACGTGGGTGATGACACCCATCAGAAATGCACACACACCCACACAAGAACGCCATAATGAGGCACATGCACAAACCAGGATCATTATAGAGCATGTGTTTGGGATGCTCGTCATAGTTCCGCTGCCTTGACATATCAGGTGGAGCTTTGCAGTACTCTCCAGTCACATGTGCACACATGTTCATAGTATGTGCAATGCTACACAATATTTTCCTGCACAAACCGCTGCAGCAGGAACAGCACAGGGAAGGACCACACAGCCCACCACCATTGCCAAGGTCCCCACAGGCACAGAAGGACTCACAGGAGGAGGCCCCTGAGCCTGCTGCTGTAGGCAGATGGAGGCGTGCCCAGTATGCTCTGGTCTTGGCAAAGAGGCAACGCACAGCACACACACAGACACTGTAGGGACCCCAGGGACTGACAAATGTCTCCGACTCGCACACACAGTAAAATGGATGACAAATACATCTCATTACCTGTAACTTACCATATATAGGCAGTGTACTGTGTGCATTTAACATAGGCATCCCTCAAGCACTGTCTCACAACTGCCGCAAAGACAAGGTAAGTCAGTCTTAACAATAAATGAATAGATCAGTATGCTATGGTAATGCTGCATGCATGCAAGGGAATGGGGTGGCCTACTGGGATAGCAGCACACAAGTGACAGCTGTGTGGGACATCAGGAAATGTCTGGCCAAAACTGGCCTCCACACACCATGCAGTAGTACCCAAGGTAGCAAATCCCACTGCAGTATATGTGTGGTGACAACTAACTGGGGGTCATAGGTCACAGGCGTGGATGTTAGTGTGGGGGTCCCATACACACACCAAGTCAGCTGTAGAAAACCACATACAAATGTCTGCTAAAGGCACACAAATGTTGGCAATGTTGAATTACTTCCCTATAAACTCACCCAGTGATGGCACATCAGGACATGCAGTTGCAGTAAGGCTATGAAGGGTCTGAAACTCAAATGTATGTCAGTACAATCTGACCTGGCCTCTTTACTGATATGCCTCTAGATGCCAAGACAGGGCACAATAGTATGGTAAATGGAACAAAAACGTAAAGCAAATATCAGCACAGTCTGTGCAAATGTGTACAGTTGACAAGTGTGCCCCCATATACCCACACAAATGCAGTAACATGTATGTTTGGAGGGAAATAGCAGCATAGCACACATTGGCAGGGCTGCATCAATACACATGAAAACATGTTGCCTGTCCACAATATGCAGGGGTCTATGAGCTATGTGTATGTGTGGTTAATACTGTCAGGATCTGGCCAGCATGTTCTCCTGGCAGTCGTCTTGCAGTGCCTAGGTACAGTGCTGCCTTTGACAGTGCGATGTGCAGATAACTGCAGTGCCAACTGTTATGCATATCAGTGACGCCCACTGCTCTGCCACAGATATAACTGGAAGTCACAGTGCTATGTGGAATATACTACACATATAAGTGACATCTTGAAGGATGTGTAGCTGAGGTGCCAAGGCTTTAGTGAATATAAGTGCTTTCTGGTACTGTTGCCAGTGGTTATTCTCGATAATCCTTTTGTCTTATGTTTGCTTTTACATATAATGGACATGTCCGCACAGTAGAATGCACTCTGTACCCACACCCATAACTCTCAACCTCTGACAGCAAGATGGCTGGACAAGAGCAGAAATAAAAGTGGAACAAAGGCAAAATGATAGGCACGTGTTGTAAATACTGCCCTTACATACTGAGAAAGTTGGTAGGGTGAGGGTTTGCAGTACCGGGAATTGTCTGAAGGTTATGTATTCTGAAACAGTAATATCTGTCATTATTTTGTAACATCACTCTTCAATTATATGCAACTAACTTGCCATAAAAACACGAGTTTATGTAGAAAGGATCAAACCTCTAGCCAAACACCTGGACAACCTGCCAAAAAATGTACAGGTGAGAGGTACAAGGATATGATATCTCAGACTAGAAAGATACCACACAAGCAGGAAATACCCAGCCAGTATATCACCAGATTGCTGGACTGTTTACACAGCTGTGATATTACTAAACTGGCTGTAGCCACAATTCACAAATGGCTAGTTGGGCAAGAATTTGCATAGCTGCCCTCATAATATTAGTCTATGCGTCATACAACTAGTATTCCTCTGGTAAAGCACTGTGATGATCTGAGGATGTCTGGTACTAGGTAATGACACAATACATTGCAGCTTCAGACTACAGATATGTCAGAAAATGTCTGCTACACAAAAGAAGTACCCTGAGGAATGTCCTGTGTACTCCTGAGAGGTATGGCTGTAGCACACAAAACCCTGGACTTGAGTACACCTATCTCTGGAATGGAGACCCAACCGGACTATAGAAGGTCACACTGGGCATGCTCCTACACTTAGAGAATCACAGGACATTTTGGAACCCACATTGGAATATATGACTGTATTGTGTATATATGTCTGTGCATACAAACAGCTATATATACCTCAACTATCCCAACACACACACATCAGACAGGATTACCCTCAGCTAGCTGCAGGTGGCCCATATGTGATATATCTGCATCTGTTGCGTGAGATACACACACACACACACACACACACACACACATATATATATATATATATATATATATATATATATATATATATATATATATATGTATATAGGCAACAGATAACATATGTCAAGCATACACAGACACAGATGTGGAAACTGAGAAACAGACAGTGATAGAGACAGAGACACAGGGGACACAGACATGGATACCCTGAATGGCATACAGTGATGTACTGCTGCAGACAGTGACATACCAGCTGTAAACAGTTGCACGTGCCAGCATAAAAGGTGAGCCCCACTGTACAACAGTGCTGAGGTTGAGTTTATAATATCATATCACCTGCATGTGTGTGTGTGTCTGTAGGTCTAAGTATTAGGAGACTCTTCCCACTCAGTACATTTCACATTGTCCTACTTCACACGCTCTGCTGCTGTCATTCACCTTACACATACCATTGGACACCAATCACCCCTATAAGCTCGGTAGCGCGTGCGATAACTGCATAACACTATAGTACAAATAAATAAATAGGTAGGGGGTTCCAATCTCAATACTGGCAACTGTGTGTGTGTGTGTGTGTGTGTGTGTGTGTGTGTGTGTGTGTGTGTGTGTGTGTGTGTGTGTGTGAGACAGCTGTGTATGCGAGTGTGTGTGTGTGTTTGTTTGTAGGTGAAACAGTTTTAGGCCATTCCCACCCACAAGAATTCCGAGTGCCTCTCTTTATGAGTCCTGCTGATGTCATTCCCCTTACTGGCACTTTTGGCCAGCTGTCAGCCCAGTAAGCTCCGTAGCGCATTTGATAACTGCGTAACACTATAGTACAAATCAATAGCTAGACATGGGTTCTAATCTCAGATCTGGAAAATGAGTGTGTGTGCATGTTTATAAGAAGTATTTTGATAAGTCTCCCACCGACTGCCCTACTTTATCAGTCCTGCTGATGTCATTCCCCTTCTCAGCACCTTTGGCCAGCTGTCAGCCCAGTAAGCTCTGTAGCACGTGTGATAACTGTTAACACTACAGTACAAGTCACTAGCTAGACAGGGGTTCTAATCTCAGATCTGGCAAAAGTGTGTGTGTGTGTTTGTAAGAATAAGTATTTTGATAATTCTCCCACCCACTGCCCTACTTTATCAGTCCTGCTAATTTCATTCCCCTTATCAGCACATTTGGCCAATCGTCAGCCCAGCAAGCTCTGTAGCATGTACGATAACTGTGTAACACTATAGTACAAATAACTAGATAGGCAGGGGTTCTACTTTCAGATCTGGCAAATGTGTGTGTGGGTGTGTAAGTGTGCATGTTTGTAGGAAGAAGTATTTTGATAAGTTTCCCACCTATTGGCCTACTTTATCAGTCATGCTGAGTCGCTCCTCTTACAGGTTCATAGGTGTGTCCTAGGCTAATGGCCCTGGAGTCTTTACAAGCCTAGCCCATAGAAGTGCCCTGCCATTGTGCTACCCAACGTTAGTTCCCAGTGCCTCCATCAATTAGAGCCACTGGAGTGATCCCTGGGGTGAACTTTCAATTACCCATCCACTCATCAAGATTTCACTGGAACAGGGTCATCTAGATGCTTTGCTTGACATGTATGGGAAGTCTATTCCAGGGCATGTGCAGTCTCTGGGTGAAGAACCTGTCCCTCCAGCATGTTGTGTTGACTGTGGTAATGAGGTCGAGGTCCCTGCAGTGTATGGTGCAGAGGGATTGGGATATCTTTAGATGTAGCATTTCTCAAAGAGCTGGGTCAGACATGGCTTTGCAAGTTAAGCAGAGATCGCCTCTAAGTAGGTGATATGAGACAGAGAATAGCCGGAGTCTTTTGTGTCTGTGTAGGACGTGTTTAATGCCTAGGATCCTCTTTGTGATGTACTTCTGTGGCCTCTCTAGCTATTGCAAGTGTCTAGTGATGTACATGTCAAATGGGCCATTATACTTGATGAATGGTCTAATAAGGGAAGAGTACACAGATACGATGACCTCTGTCTTCCTGGATGCAAACCCTTGGCAACGAGATGTGCTACATAGAATGATTTCCTGACCACAGTAGCAATGCGGTGGTTAAAGGAGAGGTTGCTGTCAACCTGTGTACCTAGAGCTCTTATAAAGACTACAGTGTTCAGTGGGTTCCCATCGATGTGGTACTTAGTGGGAACTGAGTTTTTACCAAAGGGTCAGATGATGCATTTTGTGGTGTTAAGCTTCAGGCCATGGTTTCCACACCAGTCAGTGGTCTAAGTGAAGCCTTTCGGTAGGATGTCTGCATCACTTGTGGAGTTAATGATGGCTCCCAGCTTGCAGTTGTCTGTGAACTTGGTCAGCCAGAGTTCCTCTGTGTTGGCATGGACTCCGGAAAAGTAGATGCTGAACAGAAGAGTACTCAGGAGTGATCCCTGTGGGACTTCACTTGTGACTAGTTGGCAGTCTGACTTGGAGCTCGCTACTTTCACACTGTGTGTTCTATCTGTGAGCCACTTTGCAACCCCCCTAATGATATAGGGGTTGATGTCTAGTTTGGTGGGTTCATCAATAATACCTGACTGAGGAATGGTATCATAAGCCTTGGCCAGATTGATGTAAGCTGTATGTAGTGCCTTAATGTCATACACAGCCTTGGTGACTGACTCAAAGAAGTCAATCAGGTTGAGCAGGCATGATCTCCCTTTCACAAAGCCAAACTGTGTGGGGTCCAGAGTTAAGAGATTACCTATGTGCTCCACAGCTGTACATAGCAGACTTGTCAGGCTAATGGGCTGATAATTCCCAGGATCTGTACTCGCTATCCCTTTGTGGAGAGGGATGGCTGTAGCAGTGTGCCATTTGGAGGGGGGGGACAAAGCCTGATGTGAGGCTGTGACTTGAACTGGGCACAAAGATGTGGTGCCAGGTTCTTTGCAGTTTATGGTGAACACAGCCATGGATAATTTTGGGTCTCATGGAAGCTGTATTCTTGCCCGTGGACAATGCAGGTTTAACCTGGGCAGCAGTAATCCTGGGTGCTTAGCATTTTTCTGGCATTCTGATTGTTACCTGAGGTAGGAGAGGGGTGTAAAGCTGGCACTGAATGTGTTGTGTGTTGTCAAGAATGTTGGCAATATCTGTTGGCTCAGTATAGGAGGTAGCATTGTGCAATAACTTAGAGCACTTCTGGGTATTGCTGTGGAGGTTAAGGGTATAACTATCATAGGCTTTGTGATTGTTGTCAGTGTCTGCTGCAATTCTGCCATCATAGCTGGCTTTAGATGGTTTCATGAGGGATCTCAAGTGGTTCTTGAATTTAACTGTTACTTGCTTCCCACTCAAGTGTGACAGCCATGTATCAGTCCAGGTATCAGCCAGAGAGACCCACTCCTCCAAAAATAAGAAACCAGTCTGGTGGATCCCGGCCATAAATAAGGTCTATAATAGAAGGAAGAAATTACTGCAAAAAAAAGTAAAAACCCAGGAATGGAGGAGCTCCCTGACCAACCTTAGCAAAAAGCTAAGAACCCTCATAAAAACCTCTAAGGCGAGCTTTGAAAGAAAAATCGCAACAGACACCAAAGACAACCACAAAGCGTTTTTTAGCTACGTCAAAAACCTAAATAACAACTCGCAGATCTGCTCTGAGCTACAGCATAATGGTTCAAAATTCACAGAACCAACTGACATCGCCAATATACTGGCAGATAGGTTCAGTGCAAACTTCACCCCACCCTCACCTCCCAAAGGGCCTATTTCCATACCAGAAGATTGTACTGCCCCTAAAAATCACAGACACTCAGGTGAAAATAGCACTTTCCAAGGCAAGAAACACAGCACCCATGGGACTAGACAGCATCCAAGGCTGCATACTACATGAACTCCAAAACAAATTAATCCCTCACCTTAATACCATGTTTAACCACAGCCTCACCTCAGGCTATGTGCCCACATTGTGGCACATGGCAACAGTTATACCACTCCACAAAGGAGGTGCCACCACTGACCCCGGGAATTACCACCCCATCAGCCTGATGAGCCTCGTCTGCAAGGCCATGGAGCGCATCATCATGGAACTCATAAACAAAGACATTGGGAACCTACAAACCCTTGACCCCACCCAGTTTGGGTTCTTAAAGGAAAGGTCTTGTCTCCTAAATCTGGTTGACTTTTTCAAAATGGTCACTAAAGCAATAGATGAGGGAAAGGTGGTTCACACAGCATACCTTGATCTTGCAAAGGCCTTTGATACCATTCCCCACTCGGAAATTATTGACAAACTCACCAACCTAAATATAAACCCCTACATTACAAGATGGATTGCTAACTGGCTCACAGACAGAACCCATTCAGTGAGAATAGGAAACGCTAGATCCAACTCCAAACCGGTGACTAGTGCTGTACCACAGGGCTCAGTCCTGGGACCCTCCTGTTCGGTATATACTTCTTGCAGGTACAAGCAAACACGGCGGGACTAAGGCCAACAAAGTTCGCAGACGACTGCAAACTGGGTGCCATAAATGAGACACCTACTGATGTAGATATTCTTCAAAAGGGTCTTACAGACACAGATAAGTGGTGCCAAAACCATGGCCTCAAGCTAAACGCCAAAAAAGTGCATCGTCATCTCCTTTGGGAAAAAAACAAGTACCTATGAATTACAACATAGGTGGTAGCCCACTTACCACGGAGAGTGTGATAAGAGACCTAGGGACTCAGGTGGACAGTAACCTCTCCTTCGACAACCATATTGCTAAAGTGGTTAGAAAATCTTTCTACATGGCCCACCTTATCACTAAAGGGTTTGCATCCAGGAATAAGGATGTTATTGTCCCCCTCTACTCATCACTCATTAGATCCATTATTGAATATAACGCCCTGTTCGCAATGTGCCTAACAAGACATCTGCAACAACTGGAGAGGCCTCAAAAGTACCCCACAAAGAGGATAACGGGCCTCAAACAGTTGCCCAATGCCATGAGGCTAAAAAAACTCAGACTGTACTTGGTTGTGTACCGGCTACTCAGAGATGATCTCTGCCTGACATACAAGGCTATGTCAAACCATGAATTGCTAGAAATGCTCCACCCAAGGAAAACCCAATCCACCAGAGCTACTTGCTCAAGGGACATAAACCTAACATCAACAATAAACAGGACTTGTTGGAGGGACAGATTCATGTGCTAGAGACTTCCTTTGCTCTGGAATAAGGTCCCCATAAATGTGAGGCAAAGCTCCTCATTAGCGCTCTTCAAGAGGAATCTTGATGAGTGGATGGGAAACAGGAAATTCACCCCGGGAATCACTTCAGTGACCCTGCTAGACAGGAGCGCAGAAAACTAGACCACTTGGGAGGGAAGCGTAAGCAAAAATTTTTTGGCTAGGCTTAATTATGCCCTCGGGTCAATAGTCTAGTACCTACCTATGAACCTACAATAAGGGAGTTTTACCACTCTTGGGACTCTACCTTTGTCTGCAACAGTTTCTTCCTTCTGTTGTACAGGTTATTAATGACATGGGACCACCAGATTGGCCTCCAGTGTTTGGAGGAGAGTGTCATGGTTCTGTTGGGTATGGCTAGTTCCATGCATTGATGTATATTTTTGTACAGTACATTTGTGTATGATTCAGCGGTCCTGCAGGTATTTTCCATTGGCATGGGTGTTGTGAAATTAGCCACCTCTGTTTTTAGGAGTCCAAATTCAGCTTTGGAGCAGTATTTCAAGGTGGTTACCTTTGTGGAGGGTGTGGGTGAGATGTGGATTTAAATGGTGATTACTCTATGTTGGATCTGACCAGGTATGGATTGACTATTGTTGTCAAGCAACGGTCCCATATAGGTTCATAGGTGTGTACTAGGCTAATGGCCCTGGGACCTTTACAAGCCTAGCCATAGGATTACCCTGGCATAGTGCCACCTGACCTTAGTTCCCAGTGCCTCTGTCGAGTAGAGCCAATGGTGTTATCCCCGGGGTGAATTTTCTGTTTCCCATCCAGTCATCAAGATTTCTCTTGAAGAGGGTAAGCGAGGTGCTCTAATTGACATGTAAGGGAAGTCTGTTCCATAGCATGGGCAGTCTCTGGGTTATGAACCTGTCCCTACAGCATGCTCTGTTAATTGTGGTAATGAGGTTGAGGTATCTGGAATGTGTGGTGTGGAGGGATTGGGATTTCTTTTGATGTAGCATTTCTAACAGAACTGAGTCAGACATGGCTTTGTAAGTCAAGCAAAGATCGCCTCTAAGTAGGCAATATGAGACAGAGAATAGTTGGAGTTTTTTGAGTCTGTCCATATAGGACAAGTATTCAAGGCCTAGGATCCTTTTTGTGAGGTACTTTTGCGGTCTCTCCATTTATTGCAAGTATCTAGTGAGGTACATGGGAAATGGGGCATTGTACTCGATGATTGGCCTAATGAGGGAAGAGTAGATGGAGACAATGACCTCTTTCTTCCTGGATGTAAAACCCTTAGTAATGAGATGTGTCACACAGAAGGACTTATTAAACCACAGTGGCAATGCGGTGATCAAGAGAGAGGTTGCTGTCAACCTGTGTTCCCAGATCTCTTATAACATTTTTCCGTGTTCAGTGAACTACCATCAATGTGGTAATTCATGGGAATCGGGTTTTTCCAAAAGGGGATGATGACACATTTTTTGGCATTGTGCTTAAGGCCATGGTTCTGACACCAGTCGTTGGTCACAATGAGGCCATTCTGTAGAATGTCAACATCACTTTGGGAGTTAATAGTAGCTCCCAACTTGCAATCGTATGCAGACTTTGACAGCCAGAGTCCCTTAGTGTTGGCCTGGACTTCAGAGAAGTAGATACCAAACAGGAGAGGACTCAGGACCGAACCCCGTGGAACTCAACTCGTGACTAACTGGCTGTCTGACCTGGAGTCAGCTACTTTCACACTGTGGGTTCTATCCACGAGCCAGTTTGCAACCCACCTAGTGATATAGGAGTTGATGCCAAGCTTAGTGAGTTTTTCTATGATTCCTGAGTGGGGAATGGTATCAAAAGCCTTGGCCAGATCAAGGTAGGCTGTATGAACCACCTTGCCTTCATCCACAGCTCTGGTGACTGACTCAAAGAAGTCAACCAAGTTGAGCAGGCATGATCTACTCTTCACAAAACCAAGCTGTGTGGGATCCAGAGTTTGGAGATTCCCTATATCCTTGTTTATTAGGTCCATGATGATGCATTCCATAGCTTTGCATATCAGACTCATCAGACTAATGGGGCGATAGTTCCCAGGGTCTGTAGTCACTCCTCCTTTGTGGAGAGGGATTACTGTAGCAGTGCACAATTCAGCAGGGACAAAGCCTGAGGTGAGGCTGTGATTGAACAGGGCACACAGGTGAGGTGCCAGTTCACTCTGTAGTTCATGTAGAGCACAACCAGGGATATTGTCAGGTCCCATAGAAGCTGTATTATTGGCTTTGGACAGTGCTGTTTTAACCTGTGCAGCAATAATACTGAGTGCCTGGCAATCTACTGGTATTGTGATTGTTCCTTTGGGGGGGGAGGGTAAAGTTGGCACTGAATTTGTCAGCCAGTATACTGTCAATATTTGTTGGCTCAGTATAGGAGGTACCATTGTACAGTAGCTCAGAGCAAATCTGGGTATTGCCATGGAGATTCTTTACATAACTATAGAAGGACTTGTGGTTGTCTTTATTATCTGCTGCAATTCTGTTTTCATACCTAGCTTTAGAGGATTTGATGAGGGATCTCAACTTTTTGTTGAGACAGATAAGGGAGTTGTTCCAGTCTTGCGACTTCACCTTATTCCGCATCAGTTTCCTCCTTCAGTTGTAGAGTTTGTTTATGGCAGGGGACCACCAGATTGGCTTCCTTTTTTTGGAGGAGAGTGTCTTGGTTCTATTGGGTATGGCGTACGGAGAGATCCATGCATTTGTGTATGTGTTCGTACAGTGCATTGGTGTACGATTTTACAGTCACGCAATTATTCTCCATTTGCATGGGTGGGTGAAGTTAGCCACCTCTATTTTTAGGATCCCAAAGTTAGCTTTGGAGAAGTTTTTCATGGTGGTTACCTTTGCTGGGGGGGGGGATGTGGATTTCTAAGGTGATTAGTTTGTGGTCAGATCTAACCAGGGAGGAGCTCACTATTGGTGTAGAGCAATGGTCGCCCATGTTAGTAAACAACACAGGTCAATGATGTGGCTTCCTCTACTGGGTGTCAGAATGAGCTGGTCCAGAGCATTGGAACTGATGAATTCCAGGAAGCATTGGGCCAGTGTACTGGTGCTTGAGTTTCCCAATTGATGGAGAATGAGTTGAAGTCTCTTAGTATGAGAGTGTTGGAGGTGAAGCTTGATAGATTCCAGGTTGTTGAGAAATGTGGATTGAGAGTCTAGGGCCATGGATGGGGACCTATAGCAGGCTATGACCTGGATTGCATTATTACCCAATGTCAGTTGTACCTGAAGTATCTTAGATGCATTATGCTGGGATACTAGTCTGGAGGTGTACATATCCTGTATGAATATGGAGACACCACCGCCTTTGGAGCTGTAGTCCATGTCCTGGGGCTGACAGGTGTGGAATGAGTTATAGCCTGGTAGTGCAGGGGCTACTGTCTGCTGCTGTAAACCAGGTCTCTGTTACAGCACAAATGTCAATGTTCTCCATTTTGAGGAGGGCTTCAAGTGACTGCATCTCGAGATGTAGATGTCTAGTGTTGAGCAACATGACCCTCAGATTGCATTTCTGTATAGCTGTTATGGTGGCAATTTGATCTGGAACACCGCCTAAAAGGAAAACTATAAGGGTGGCAAGACACTTAGCCAGTACCTGGAAACAAAGGAGTGACAGATGCAGGTCATCTCTGGCAAGTCATCGCAGTCTGTCAATCATGTCATCCCCAGCAGACAGATACTGGATCTCCCGAGAATGACTCCAGACACTTGAGCCAATTGTTGAAGTCAATCATTTGTTTGTACTGCGGTATCATTCTGAGTGACAGTAGTATACTGCTGAGGGCTACTGTCATACATGCCTGGCCCACATAATCTGAGTGCCCCACCATGTCTCTCCATGTAGTCCAGGGAGGTGTGCCTCAGGTCATTCACACACACCTGGACAATGACAGATTGATACTTGTAGTTGTTGTGGAGTCACCTGACTGGGTGCGTCATGTGCTGGATTCTGGACCTGATAACTGACTGTTACCTTCTCCATGTTCAACCCAGTGAGTGGGACATCTGTGTGCCTCACTATTGAGTCACCTTTGATTACTGTATTGGGCAAGGTGGTTAGCCTTAGGAGCTTAGGTTCAGGGGCACACTGTGTAGGTGAAATATGTGTCCTGTGATTTGTGCTGTGTTGTGGTGGTCTCTGCTGTTTGGGTAAATGTCTATTGAGTGCTTCTGTGAAGGTGGGTGTGTGCTTTTTATTTGTATGTCAGAGCTGTGAAGCTGGGTGTGCGTTTTTTATTTGTATGTCAGAGCTGTGATCGTGGGTGTTCTGGAGGGGTATGTGTTGCATGTGGTGTGGTGCAGGTGTTGAGCTCTCCCCTCTTAACCAGCTAGTCCAGTCTTCACTGGAGAGTGCATATCTTCCAATTCAGTGACATAGGGGTATCTCTCACAAGTCTGAGTGCTGAGAGTGTAGAGGAGATGGCTGTCTGTGTACATGAGGCAGTTGCCTCAGAATGCCCAAGTGCGGGGCGTGGCCAAGGATGAACACAGGATAGCAGCAGATTTCTTCAGCTCCACCAATTTCATTACATTGACAGGAATTAATTACTTAAAAAATTAATTCTTGAAGTAATTTTCTTTCTAAATATGTTTGTTTTATATAGTTCTTGAACTATATCTAAAAAAGAAAGGAAATCTTAATAATATTCCTGTCAGAAATTACTTTGGAAATTTTCCTGTCAGTTTATCAGTCTGAAATGAGTTCCAGTAAGACAAATTCTCAAGACTCCAGCATCAAGAAAAACTTCAGTCTCTGATAATTATAGTCCAGCAACTTACTGCTAAGATGGATAAAATGGATACTAAAATAGACACTTTCATAGAAAAACTACAAAACAAATAGACTTGTTACATATGGACCTGCAACAACAGAAGATCCAGATGACAGGCATAGAAGAAGCTGTGAATGACATGGAAAATAAAATACAAGAAGAGGAAATCAACATTGAGTTTCTGCTGAAACAAAATACACATTTACAAACAAAGCTGGATGACCTGGAAAATAGATCTAGGCGCAATAACATTAGGATTTTTGGACTGCCAGAAAATATTGAAGGTAACAATATTACTTCTTTTTAACAACATGGCTCCCTAAAACTTTAGATTTACCAGAAGCATTCTCTTTGGTATCGAAAGAGCACATAGATCTATAGCTAATACCAACTCTAACAAAAACTAACCTAGATCAGTTATAGTTAGATTTCTATCATCTTTTGATAAAGAGATGGTTCTTAAATCTGCTTGCTAAAGCTCCTGTTAAGTTTAATGAGACAACTGTGCGTTTTGACAATGACTATTCTTCCATGGTAATTGCTAAAAGAAAAGTTTTCTGCCACTAATAAGGGAGCTTAAAAGCACAGTTTAAAACATACCTTCTGTTTCCTGCCAAGCTTAAAATCTTCCTTCCTGATGGTCCTAAGGTCTTGATGATTTAGACTCTGCTTTACTGTTTGTCAAAGAAAAAGGATTTTGGATAAAATAGAAGAAATGGAATGGGCTAGTTCTTCATTAAAGAGATTGGCAACTGAAGCTTCCTGGAAGACTTCAGAGAAGAAGAAGAGACTAAAAACAAATGATTTGTTATATGTTTTTTCTCTCTCATCATTTTAGTTCATTATTAATCTTTTTGAATATAGTTCCTGCATTTCCAGAAAGCCACAAATATTTTGGAAAAGATTTAATCAAAGTTATTCTCTAT
>NC_056751.1:75786680-75951680 GCF_019279795.1 Protopterus annectens | reverse complement strand
TAATTGAGCATTTATACAAAGGAACGCTGGCTTATATTAAGGTAGGAACATATGTTTCACAAAAATACCCATTCTTAAAGGTACAAAGCAAGGATGTCCACTTTCTCCACTATTATTCACTTTAGTAATGGAGCCTTGGGCTAATTTGATTAGAAACAGTACTGACATAGAGGGTTTTGAAATAGAAGAAAATACAACATCAAAAATTCAACTTTTGCAGATGATGTTCTAATTACATCAGCAGGATCTAATTCTTCTATGCAGTCTTTATTTGATAAAATGATGAATTTTAAAAGTATTTCTGGTTTAATATTCAATGAAGAAAAACTAAAATACTACCTATATATACACGAAAAATACTCTCATTAGTGATTTTACTAAATATGTACCCAACTCAGGTCAGATAACTTATTTAGGTATAATACTATCTAAAGATATTAAATCTATTATATATAATAACTATAATACCTGTTTTCTTAATATACAAAATCTTTTTAATACCTGGAATAATATGTTTTTACTATGGAGGAGAGACTTACAATTATTAAAATGATAATATTCCCCAAGATTTTATACTTAATACAATCAATAATACTTTCACCTACAAAATAACTATCAAGAAACTGAATACACTAATGTTAAATTTCTTATGGGCACCTAATAGACCTAGGATTGCATTAAAGAAACATACTAATAGCTGGTCTCAAGGGGTATTTCTTTTCCAGACTTTAATTTATATATTATCTCTTCTATTATAAAAGTTATTACTTTATTAATAGATCGGTCATATGTCGCAAAATGGAAAGATTATTGGGAGCTAATTAGTATGCACTTCATGAAAATCTCCTTAACACATAAAAATATGATTATAAATAACTCCATGTTGTGGTTGCTAAAGGAATTTTGTACTTCACCTATTACACCTAAACATATGGTCTGTTACCCATTAAATATTATTATTAGTTATCGTAACTTTATATTCATGCACCCTAAGTATAGGGAATGGAATTTTATTGTATTCCTATAATTTATACTCAGGGTATGCTTATGTCATCTACTTCTGAAGGAGCTCATTTAGCTATAGATAATAATCTAAAGTACTGGTATCAGCTGATATCTGATAATAAAGTTAAAATCTAGATTTCTTAAAACAAGAATTTGATCTAAGAGAAACTTGCTGGTTAGAGGTTCAGATCTTTAGACAACATCTCATTGATAGAATAGATCTAATGTCTATAACAGTTAAAGAATCTATTCCAAAACTGATTGATTACTTGATAATAAATTTACAGCATAAAGTTTCTGATAAAGGTAAACTTTCATATATACATAAAATTATCAGACAAGAAACTTTTACAATGTAGATTCATACTGGAATTATTTCACCTCTATTAATGGGGACCCACCAACTCAACAAGATAAACAATATATATTGGAATCTGCTTATAGAACTACATCTTCCATTGTCTGGAGACTTTATACATGGAAATTTTTACATAGATCTTTTTATACACCTTTGATGATGAATAAAATTAATAATAAAGATAATCTATGTAAGAGATGTAATGTAGAAATTAATGCTGACTGGGCTCATATGTTTTATGACTGTATGAAGTTGAAAGAATACTGGAAGTCAATTAATGAATTTTGCAGGCTCTTTTTACAGATAATTTCATTATTTCTAAGTCTCTTATATTATTCAACACACCTGTACCTCAATGTGTTAAAAAGATTAAGCTTCCTTGTTATGGTCTATCCTAGCAGTGGCTAGGAAAATAATAACTAGAAATTGGATTTCAGATACACCTCCTTCGCTCAATGAATTTAAAAATGTTATGAATATAATGTGTCATATGGAAATAAGCACAATTAGAATGAGAACAACTAGAAAAACATCACTTTTTATTGTATGGGATAATTTACAAAATTTGTTAAAAAAATTCTAATTTCAATAGCACAGTATTTTAGTTTAATTAATTGATCTGATTGTAGTGGATGTCTTTGTAAATACTTTAGTTGTTTTGTTGAATATTATAATAATACCTATTTTTAATTATTTGTATAAAATTGTTATGATATTTCTCTTATATGTTAAAACAATAAACTTGTTTTGAAAAAAAAAAGAATGCCCAAGTGCACCAGGTTAATGGGCAAAAACACAGAGAATTGCACTTTAATCATGCCAGGAGGGGTGGTCATAACTACCAAGTACTGGGCCTAATTCCATAAGGAATGACTACTGCTGATGGCTCTCAGGTGTGGTAGAATAATCGATACAAAAACATGTTGAAGTGCAAGGCTATAAGGCTATTTGAAGTGCAAGAGAGAAATAACTAGCAACATCCAAAGGAAAAACTGAAGGCAGACTTTCCAGCACCTGTAATAGTTCACCTCAGCTGTGCAGTTATCAGCACCTTTGGCCATTTGTCAGCCCAGTAAGCTCTGTAGTGCATGCGGTAACTGCATAACACTAAAGAACCCTTGCCTATTTAGTTATTTGTACTAATCTCAATACTGGCAAGTAAGTGTGTGTGTGTGTGTGTGTGTGTGTGTGTGTGTGTGTATCATATGCTGTGTGGGTTATACCATTTTGAGTTATGCACCACCCTGTAAACTTCCCATCAGCCTACTTTACTAGGCCTGCTGATATTATTCACCGTAGAAGTACCTTAGTGCTAGGTGAGATCATGTAAGCTCTGTGGCACATCTGATAACTGCGTAACACTATAGCAGAAATAACTAGATAGGCAGACGTTCGCATCTCAACACTGGCAACTGTGTGTGTGTGTGTGTGTGTGTGTGTGTGTGTGTGTGTGTGTTTATTTGAGTGAAGATCATATCCTGTTTGGTTGATACCATTTTGATGCGTGTACTATCCACGCCTGTTTACCACCTCCCGATGGCATTACTTTATATAGCGTGGTAATAGCATCTGCCTCACATGCAGCATGTTAAACCATTGTGCAGGCCATACCAGTTCTCTATACAAATGTGTATGGAGTATCCAGATGTTTGCAACCAATATGTGGTTTGTGTCCCTCAATAATGCCCATGTATGTGATATTGTTGCCAAATCGGCCACAGTGAGTGTAGTGACACATGCCAGCATCAGGTATCATACCTGACTGAAACATCATGCTGATACAACAGCTGCTACCCTATCACTTGTCCAGGCTTGTATAAACAATACATGACTCCACATGCTATTTCTGGTGGGTTACCTCACCATCCATGAAGACATTCAGAACATTCTGTTATAAGAGATAGTGTGTTATGTCCCATGCATATAATCTATGTGGGGCATGTCATGTGCATGTAGTACTACAGTACATCAAAGTTGAAATGTAGATTTACTAATCTGTCTATTGCCAACTGTGTTTGTGTTACTGTATGTACATCCCCCGTGTCAGTTCTTACAGTGTGTATGCAAAGGACATACCATTTTGTCTCCCTGTTCCACCGGGTGAACTCAGGAATACATATCACAAACCTGTCATACACAGTTTCATGCATGTTGTCATCAACTGCATCAGGGTTGAGTGCATGGGAAAGAAATGGCAATATTTGTGACGGACCTGCTGACAGTACTGCAGTAACCTGTTCTGTATGTATGACCCTGTGGTACTACACAACACGGAGGTGACATGTCTGAAGGCTAACTGTCTGTGACAAGGGGTATGTATGCAAGGTCACACTGTCTGACAACAGTGTCCCTCACACACTGTTGCATGCATACACATCTGGTACATGTACATATAAAGCAGTACCTTGCCTATAACACGGTCAGTGTATTCCCACTCTGCCATACTCTTTCTTGGGAATGTCTGCATGGCCATAGCCTGAAGACATACAGACACCTGGAACACAAACAGAATACAGCATGTCAGGCTACATTCAGTCAGTGGTACCAACAGCAATAATGCATCCTGGCTAATAAGGTACACAGGTATGTATGCGTACCCATAACAAATACAAGCAGATAGCACCTTACATTGTATCACATAGCTACACTGTACTATATTCACCCTGTGCATCAGACCCATATTAGCATGCCCCTGCATCGATGTTATGGATGACAGAGATGTGGCACAGGTATCAACATATGCACAGGGTGTGCTGTGGGTTTGCCAGAGGCCTAGGCTGGGCCATATGGTTGACATCATGTGAGTGTGTTTGGAGGGGTATCCAATAGTTGGGCTGTGCAGAGGTGCTGTGTGTGTCTGAAGGTGACCTGCCTGCGATACAGACATGTGTGTGTATGTATGCACACAGTCATGTCATGTGGCTGCCCTACACAGGGGTATGTTGGACAGCTGTGGACTGTACATGGCAGGGTGTCCAGTTCACCATCTATGGCCACGGATGCGGGAAATCGTCCTGCCAGGGGTATCACTGGCACCACTAGGCCCAAGGCTAAATGCAGTACTGATTCCTGATGGTGACTGCTGTCTGCTGCATCCGTGCCCCTGATGGGACTGGCCAGGACCATGTGCCCATGGCCTGCTCCGGTGTGATGTGGACAGCAACCCCCCTCTGGTAGTGCTGGTGTCACTGCCACTACGGGAGTGTGAAGGTGCACGGCCCCATAGACTCTCAGCTCTTGTTGGTGCTGACCTACGTCCACATGGTTGATGCCCATCTCCCACCACATGCTCTAGGACAGACCTGCCACAGTCAAGAATTGACAAGGTCTCTCCCCACCATTTATTCATGGCATCAGTATTTTGATGTGTGGCCTCAACAAGGTTGTGTATGTCACCACATAAAATCAGGAAGAGTTGCATCCACCAACCTGAGTATTTGTCTGGTGTGGCGTTCACTAAGTGCCTGTGCATCCATGACAGCCGGAAACATGAGTCTGGTGACACCTGCTGTGGCACTTGCAACAGTGGCTTGATGAGCAGCAGCCCTCCTGCGAGCGGCCCTGTCCATCTGCCTGTGTGGGACCTTGCCTGCACTCTGGCTATGGCCAGTGTCTACACTCACACCTGCCATAGCCACTACACTAGCCTGTTCCATGCCACCACCTACCAACTGTCCATCATCTGTGGCCACTGATGACAGGGTATGTTTGGGGATTGTCACCATGTCCTGGGATGGTGTGGACACGAGTGGGATGCCAACTAATGGCACAGATTCAGCCCCTCATGACCCCACCTGTACCTCACTATTCCTACCATCATTGTCAGAGTCTGCAGAGACAATGACATCAGTTTCCAAGTGGGAGCGACTCCGAATCCCATCGCCACCTGTGAGGGGAAGGCAACATATGTTCATTGATACCTGCACTTTGAGGTTGGCTGGTACACACACACACAGACACACACACACACACACACACACACACACACTTACAGGTGAGGTGGCACAAATCTGTTACACAGACCTCACATTACCCAAATGGTGACATGCATGACACACGGCCCTCAACATCATGCATTGCAGCCAGGTTTAATACATGTAACTAACAGTATAGAGCTCTAGGCTACATGAGTAGTGTTAGTAGGTCATGGCCCTTCCCCAGCACAGACTGCACCCATGTACACATCATTTTTGTTTACCTGTAAACACAGTGACAAGTACTACAGAACATACCTCACAACTGTACAGATCCTCGCAGAATGTGTTGATGTCTGGCTCATATGTTTGCTCTGTTTCTCATAACCCCTGTGTTTCTCCGATACATAACTGAGATGATCTGAGAAGTAACGTCACTGATTAACATACATTTGGGTTTCAGACCTCCAAACCAGCAGTAAATGTGCGGTCACACAATTCCTGTTACACCACCAACTTTATTTTTCAGGTTAAGCGCTTTCATCAAAGTAAAATTGACTTCCTCAGAACAATATACAAACAGTCATGTGGATTTAAATATATTACACTGTCACAGGATAGGTGAGGAATCCCACCAGTCAAACAAAAGATCTCTTGAATAAATTAATACCTTAAAGGCATACACTATAAACACTAAAAATACAATAAAATACATTTCTGTAAAGAAATTATATAAAATTAAACTCTTTCCGCTCTTTCTTTTAAAGCAGGCAAGACAGATATAAAGTCATTTAATCTTGGACACAGATTAGCTGCCAAACGAAGCTGCCACATCAGTTCCTTCTTGTTTAAAGTGTTTTTCCAGTTGCCACCCCTGGGGTTTATTTCAATGATATCTAATATCCCAAACTTAAATCCAGAAAAATTAACAAATATTTTACTATGCCTAAATAAGGCATTGGTTTCTTTTGAATTCTTAATGTCATATAAGTGTTCATATATCCTGGACCTGAGAGCCCCCTCAGTTTTCCCAACATAAAACCCCGGGCAGGAATTACACTTTGCCAGATAAACTATTTTGCTAGTCTGACAGTTACCTTTTTTGAAAAACACTGTGTCCTGGCTGATATTGTCAAGTCTCAAACTAGCAGCCGATAGTATATATCTACACTGTATGCAACAACCACAGGCTTTGGTCAATTCATTCATTTTTTCACTACTATTATTCATGTTACCCTCCAAGGTAAGTTTCAAGTTGCGGCCCACTTTAGTACAAAAAATAGGCTGTTCACCCACTGCTTGTAAAATATTAGGGTCACTCCTAAAAATGTTCCAATTCTTACAAAGTATATTTCTGATGTCATTATAATGTGTACTATATTGCAACACACATGCCTGGGAGAAGTTATGGGTAGAAGTCTCTGTTTCACAATTTTTGGTTTTAGAAAGACCTCTACCTAGTAGAGGTTCATACTTAGAACCCCACTCTCAAAACCTCTTGTAAAACACCCTCTACAAATTCTAGTGGATAATCTCTCTCCAGAAACATGTTCCTCAGGTCATTGAATTCCTTAATGACGTCCTCAAGATGGGAAGTCATTCTAGAAATTCTGATTGCCTGTCCCTTGACAATACTTTATTTCTGGTATAGTGGGTGGTGACTTTGGAAATGGAGGTAGGAATTACAAAAAGTTTTCTTTCTATACACCTTGGATCTAAACCAACACACACCTTTAATGATGGTGGTATCAAGATAGTGAATTTCTTTCTCATTACACGCATAGGTAAATTTCAAATAATGGGTAGTGCCATTTAGATATTCAACAAAACCAGCAATACTTTCCTTGGTACCCTTACATAAAATAAAAATATCGTCCATGTACCTGCTGTAAAACAAAATATCCAAATGAAACCTACTTTCAAAAATAAACTCTCTCCCACCCTAATAAAACAAGGTTTGCATAAATGGGGGCACAAGCTGCCCCCATAGCAACTCCTTTGGTTTGTTGGAAATATTTCCCTTCAAAAAATATATAGTTGTCATCTAAAATCAAGGCCATAATTTCACAAACAAGCTGTACACGCTCTGGAGATAAACTAGAATGATCAAACAGAACTTTTTCAAAATAATCCAAACCTTCTTCTCTAGGAATACAGGAGAATAAATCTTGTACATCTATTGTCAAAAAAATCAGATCAGGATTCCATAAATCTTGCTTAATCTGTTGCAGAAAGTCCCAAGAATCTTTCACAAGATGTGGCATACTCTCAACTATATGGCTTAACCATCTGATCCACAAAGACTGCCAAATTATGTTTTAGACCCCCCTGCTGCCACAATAGGCCTAAATGGGGGTGACAAAACATCTTTGTGGATCTTAGGGATGCCAAATATACTTGGTACCTTGGGAAAATTATTTAATAGAAAAGAGTAAACTTCCTGACTGATCCTTTGTTCTAGTAAATATTCTTCCAAAAACCCATCAATACGCTGGTAGGAAATATTAATCTGATTCTTGGATACCTGCAAATAGTTTTCCTCCAAATAGCTTTCTTCCTGAAACAAAATACCTTGAATAAGATTTTTATAGTCTTCACTGTTGAAAATTACGACCTCCCTCTCCCTTGTCTGGGGTCATTATGCAGATACTTCTGTCATGTTTTAAAGAAAAAAGTAGTTCTTTCTCTTTAGAACTCAAACTAAAGTAGAACTTCTTGTTATTAGCCCAAAGTTGGTACAACTCTTGTTTAACTAAACTGGAGGGTGGCCTAATGGTTAAGATGGTTGCCTTACAAACGCAAGGTGCAGGGTTTGAGTCTCACAAGGGATACTTGGCTAGGCTTAAAATGGCTCACAAGGGCAGTTAGCCTAGTACTACCCTATGAACCTGTATAAACCACATTCTCAAAACTAGCTACCAAAGGGTGCAAGGGAGGGTTGAACACACTATTTTTTCTCAAGGCCATAGATTTATGCTTAATATTACCAATATTGTTTTTAGGAAACAGCAATCGAAAATTAATTTTCCTAGTAAACAGGTGAATATCAAGTAATACTTCTGCTATATCTGGTGTCTTAGCAGGAACAAATGTAAACCCTTTAGAAAAAAGTGAGAAATATTCTTCAGAAATAACACTGTCTGCATAGTTGTAAATATTAAATCCTTTAGAGGTACAGATGATATCAGAATGGAAGGAATTCCCATCTAATACCTGCCCCTGCCTCTTCCCTTGTGGTATGAACCCCTGCGGGCAGGGTAATCGTAATTGTAATATTGTTGGACTCCTAGTTGTCTGTTCGCTATTCTTTCCAAGCGTCTTAGGATGGGAAAATCCTCTTCTACATGAAAACCTTCATTAAATGGTTGCTCAAAGGGAGTGGTATTCTCAGTAACCTCTGAACAACCATCTGAAAAACTTGTTTTACTGTTCCCAGTCCTGGATAATGAATCCGGTGCACTCGTCTGTATGGTCTCCACATCCTTTCCAAAATATACCACTACAATGGTATTCAAATTCCAAACCAGAATTTACTGTAGAAACCTGATTTTTATCTGGTACAGAAGGCAAAATCGCTCCGAAGTAACAGCAGGCTGTTCAGAATGAACAACGGCTTCAATGATGACATCATGGCTCCCTCCACCTGAACGCTCGCAAATTCCATCCACACTAACCGTTTGACTGCCAGAAACACTTGAAATTCTCTCAGAGCTTCCCTTAGCATCAGGGCCAAGCTCCGTAGACCGACACAAAGTCATTTTTGAAGAAAAAAGCTCGATAAAACAGGCCAACTCACTTCTGAGCTCTGCCACATCTTTTTTAAGTTCTAGAATCTCTACAGACTGCCCAAATCCAACATCCGCAGGCAGGCCTATAGAATCCAGAGGGTCCATCAGTCTAAAGCTACAAAACTGAACTGAAACCAAATAATTGTAGCAAACTGGTGAAAATAAAAACTAAAAACCACAAATTCACCAGTAGGACTAGTAGACACAAGTTTATTTTTCAGATTAAGCACTTTCATCAAAGTAAAATGGACTTCCTCAGAACAATATACAAACAGTCATGTGGATTTAAATATATTACACTGTCACAGGATAGGTGAGGAATCCCACCAGTCAAACAAAAGATCAATTGAATAAATGAATACCTTAAAGACATACACTATAAACACTAAAAATACAATAAAATACATTTCTGTAAAGAAATTATATAAAATTAAACCCTTTCTGCTCTTTCTTTTAAAGCAGGCAAGATAGATATAAAATCATTTAATCCTGGACACAGATTAGCTGCCAAACGAAGCTGCCACATCAGTTCCCTCTTGTTTAAAGTGTTTTTCCAGTTGCAACCCCTGAGGTTTATTTCAATGGTATCTAATATCCCAAACTTAAATCCAGAGAAATTAACAAATATTTTACTATGCCTAAATAAGGCATTGGTTTCTTTTGAATTCTTAATGTCATATAAAGTGTTCATATATCCTGGACCTGAGAGCCCCCTCAGTTTTCCCAACATAAAACCCCGGGCAGGAATTACACTTTGCCAGATAAACTATTTTGCTAGTCTGACAGTTACCTTTTTTGAAAAACACTGTGTCCTGGTTGATATTATCAAGTTTCAAACTAGCAGCCGATAGTATATATCTACACTGTGTACAACAACAACATGCTTTGGTAAATTCATTCATTTTTTCACTACTATTGTTCATGTTACCCTCCAAGGTAAGTTTCAAGTTGCGGCCCACTTTAGTACAAAAAATAGGCTGTTCACCCACTGCTTGTAAAATATTAGGGTCACCCTTAAAAATGTTCCAATTCTTACAAAGTACATTTCCGATGTCATTATAATGTGTACTATATTGCACCACACATGCCTGGGAGAAGTTATGGGTAGAACTCTCTGTTGTTTCACAATTTTTGGTTTTAGAAAGACCTCTACCTAGTGGAGGTTCATATTTAGAACCCCACTCTCTCAAAACCTCTTGTAAAATACCCTCTACAAATTCTAGTGGATAATCTCCTCCAGAAACATGACCAGATACACCTACTCATACAGACATATACACAGACAATACCTGATATACATTTCTGTTCTATGTCAGTATGGCACGCTGTACTCACACTCTTGCCACCCAGTCATCCCTCTCAACCCATTAGAGCAGGAGATCTATAGGACGCCACACATACATGGGGGGCAATGGGAAAAAATTGACACTGTCTAAATATTGCTGTAACATCCAGGAGGCATTTGATTGCACAGTAGCCTATGCATTAACAAGCATACCCTTGAGGATGTACAACACTCATATGGCAGGAAGGGTGGAGAAAGGCTGGGAGTGTAGTAGTGAGGATAATAACTTTTAATGTAGACAGTATGACTGGTATAGGGACAGAGCTAGCTGATATGATGGCCAGGGGAAGGTTGATATACTGTGTGTGCAAGAGACCAGATGGAAGGGGAGTATGGTTAGGTGCATGGTAGGTAGGTCACAATTGTGCTATCATGGTGTTGATGGGAGGAGAAAGGGGGTAGGGGTTATCCTGAAGGAACAGTATGCCAAGAGTGTTTTTGGAGGATGAAATGAGTGTCTGATAGAGTGATGTTTATGAAGTTGGAAACTGATGGTGTAATGATGACTGTTATGCTATGCAAGTTGGTTGTGCAATGGATGAGAAAGAGAAATGTGCAGTCATTTGGATAATGTGGTGATGACTGTACCCAAGGGTGACAGAGTGGTGATTGCAGCAGTTTCAATGGGCATATTGGTGAAGGGAACAGAGGGGATGAGGACGTGATAGGAATGTATGGTGTCAAGCAAAGGAATGCAGATGGTGAGATGGTAGTGAATTTTGCAAAAAGGATTGACATGGCTGTGGTGAATATGCACTATAACACAAGGGAGGAGCATAGGGTGACATTCAAGACTTGAAGAAGATGCACACAGGTGGAATATATCCAATGCAGGAGGGCCAGTTTGAAGGGGCTTGCAGACTTTAAAGTGGTGACAAGGGAAAGTGTATTTAAGCAGCATAGAATGTTGTTCTGTAAGATGATGCTGGTGATCAAGAAGAGGAGGAATGTGAGGGCAACACCAAGGATCAAATGGTGGGTACTGGGAAAAGCTGACTGTGAAGTGGAGTTCAGGGAAGAGTTAAGAGAGACACTGGGTGGCAGTGACGAATTACCAAATATCTGGGTAAGTACAGCAGAGCTAGTAAGGTAGACGGATAGAAAGGTGTTTGATGTGACGTGGATGGAGGAAGGAGTACAAGGAGACCTGGTGGTGGACTGAGGAAGTACTGGATAGTATACAGAGAAAGAGGTTGGGGAAGAAGGAGTGAGATTGTCAGAGAGATGAGGAAAGTAGATAGGAGTATAAGGAGATGAGGTGCATGGCAAAGAGAGAGGTGGCAAAGGAAGGATGAGGCATATGAAGAGTTGTATGACAGGTTGGATACTAAGGAGGGATGAAAAGACTTGTACCAATTGGCTAGACAGAAGGACTGACCTAGGAAAGGTGTGCAGCAGTTAAGGGTGATAAAGGATAATGAGGGAAACGTACGCACAAGCAATGGGAGTGTGTTGAGCAGATGGACAGAGTACTTTGAGAGGCTGATGAATGAAGAGAATGAGAGATAGAAGGTTGGATGCTGTGGGTATGGTGAATCAGAAAGTGCAATGGCTTACCAAGGAGGAAGTAAGGATAGCTATGAAGAGGATGACTACTGCAAAGCCTGTGGTCCACATGACATACCTGTGAAAGCCTGAAGGTGTTCAGGGAAAATGGCAATGGTGCTTTTAACCAGATTGTTTAATGAGATCTTGGAAAGTGAGAGGTTGCATGAGGAGTGGAGAGAGAGTGTTTGGGTACTGTTTTAAGAATAAGGTCGATGTGCAGAGGGATAACATTGATCAGTCACAGCATGAAGTTATGGGAAAGATTAGTGGAAGCTAGGTTAAGAAGGGAGGTGATAATTAGTGATCAGCAGTATGGTTTCATGCCAGGTAAGAGTACTAGAGATGCGATGTTTGCTCTGAGAAGTACAGAGGAGGTCAGGAGCTGTTTGTGTCTTTCTGGACTTAGAGAAAGCATATGACAGGGTGCCTAGACAGGAGTTATGGTACTGTATGAGAATGTCGTGAGTGGCAGAGATATATGTAAGAGTGGTACAGGATATGTACAAGGGTGGTGTGACAGCAGTGAGATTTGCGGTGGAAGTGATGGATGCATTTAAGGTGGAGGTGGGATGACATTAGGGATCAGCTGTGAGCCCTTTCTTATTTGCAATGGTGATGGACAGGTTGACAGACAAGATCATACAGGAGTCCCTGTTGACTATGATGTTTGCAGATGACATTGTGAACTGTACTGAGAGTAGGGAACAGATTTAAGAGAACCTGGAGAGGTGGGGGTATGCTCTAGAGAGGAGAGGAATGAAGGTCAGCAGGACTGTGACAGAATATCTGTGTGTGAAAGAGTAAGGACAGCGGAATGTTGAGGATGCAGGGAGTATAGCTGTCAAAGGCAGATGTGTTAAAATGATTGGGATGAACATTTCAGAGTAATGACGACTGTGGAGGACAGGTGAAGAAGAGAGTACATGCAGGGTGGAGAAGAGTGTCAGAAGTTATTTGTGACAGACGAGTACCAGTAAAAGTGAAAGGGAAGGTCTACAAGAGGGTAGTGAGACCAGCTATGTCACATGGGTTAGACACAGTGGCACTGACAAAAAGGCAGGAGTCAGAGCTGGATGTGGCAGAGTTACAGATATTAGGATTTGCACTGGTTGTGACGAGGGTGCACAGGATTAGTACTGTGTATATGAGAGGGTCAGCCCATGTGGGACAGTTTTGAGACAAAGTGGCAAGATTACATTGGTTTGGACATGTGCTGAGGAGGGATGCTAAGTATATAGGTTCATAGGTGTGTACTAGGCTAATGGCCCTGGAGCCTTTACAAGTCTAGCCCATAGAAGTGCCCTGACATTATGTCACCCAACGTTAGTTCCAAGTGCCTCCATCAAGTAGAGCCATTGCAGTGATCTCTGGGATGGACTTTCTATTTCCCATCCACCCATCAAGATTTCTCTTGAAGACGGCTAGTGAGGTGCACTGCTTGACATGTATGTGAAGTCTATTCCAGAGCATGGGCAATCTCTGGGTTATGAACCTGTCCCTCCAGCATGTTCTGTTCATTATGGTAATGAGGCTGAGGTCTCTGGAGTGTGTGGTGCAGAGGGATTTGGATTTTTTTTAGACCTAGCATTCTAACAGAGCTAAGTCAGACATGGCTTTGTAAGCCAAGCAGTAATCGCATCTTAATAGACGATACGAGACAGAGAATAGCTGGAGTTTTTTTTAGTCTGGCCATGTAAGACATCTGTTTAAGTTCTAGGATCCTCTTCATGAGGTACTTTTGTGGCCTCTCCAGCTGCTGCATGTGTCTAGTGAGGTAGATGCCAAATGGAGCATTATACTTGATGACTGGCCTAATGAGGGAAGAGTAGAGAAAGATGATGACCTCTATCTTCCTGTGTGCAAAACCCTTGGCAATGAGATGTGCCACATAGAAGGACTTTCTGCCCACAATGGCAATGTGGTGGTTGAAGGAAAAGTTGCTTTCAACCTGTGTCCCCAGATCACTTATTACAACTTCAATGTTCAGTGGGCTCCCATCAATGTGGTAATTAGTGGGAACTTGAGTTTCTCCTAAAGGGGATGATGATGCACTTCTTGGCATTAAGCTTAAGGCCATGGTTTTGGCACCAGTCATTGGCCTCATTGAGGCCTTTCTGTAGGATTCATTGAGGCCTTTCTGTAGGATTGGGAAAAGGATGGTAAGGATGTAGCTGCCAGGTAAGAGGAAGACCTCAGATAAGGTTCTGGAAGTGGTGAGAGAAGACATGCAGGTGGTTGGTGTGACACAGCAAGATGCAGAGGACAGGCAGATATGGCAACAGATGGTATACTGTGGTGACCCCTAACGGGAACAGCCAGAGGAAAAAGAATGAGATGTTGTAATGTCAATCTTCACAGATTTGCCAAGGATTTACTCGACATAACATGTCTCTATGAGTACATGACTACATACACGAGGCACACATATGGTCAGCGTGCATAACACTGGACAGTTGCGTGGTATGAGCTCAGTATATCACATGCAGTACAACACACACATCTGCAAGAGTACTGTACTATGCAAATACCATGTATAGGTGTCTCACATTTCTGTGACAAACATGTATATCATAGTTGTATTCACAAGTAAGATATGGATATGTATGACATCCCAGTAGTTGGCCTAGCATTGTCACAGTCAGTATTGTTCAACACACACTCCAGTAGTAGTCAGATGTGAGTCATCCTTTTCTGGGGCGAGTTAGGGGCCTGACCTATGATCTATGTCACTGCAGACAGACCCAGATGCTATGGCCATCAGTTCTGATCAGCAATATATCAGTACAGCAAGTCTTGTTGAGACATACATGTTAAACTTCCTATTTCCCACTCTTACATACCCCCTACTGCAGTCCATTACATGCTTACTTGTTTGACACACCTTTTCTTTTCCAAGTATAGGTGGTTATAACCTGCTGTTTTTTTTTTCTCAATGTTTCTCTCTCTCTCATGGATGTAGGGTGTACATCTGTTTTACATAGGCAGCAGCTTGCCTTTTGTCGGTAATGTTCATGAGCAGCTGATGGCCTGTGCACCAATTGGTGTCCCCCACTTGCTAACTGCATGCAGAACAGTTGTGTTGTTATTCATATAGCCACTGACACGGCAACACACCCCTATAATTGAGTACTTTATGTGGCCGTTGGCACTATTCCTTGCCAGTGAGGAAGACTTCATGGAGATGTGTGAACAACAGCACCACAGAGGGTATTTGAAAATACCTCTCACAACCATAATTGTGGAGACAGGCCAACAAAATGGGGGAGAATGTTCCAGACATCCAGACAGAATGTAAGTATTGCTGTTATACACTTGGATTAATGCTAGTCTAACAGTGTTTGTGTGGACATGGATTTTCTGCATGATTTTAACTATGACAATGTTATGTGTTTGACACAACTCTCAACTGTAGGGCTATCTGCAGAATGGCCAGTGTTTGGACTCCTATGTTTGGTGTGTTCCTCAGACATTTATTGTCTTTGGAAAATAAGTAGCATACTCTGGAGATTGCAGTCAGTAACTGCTAACATCCATTTGTGTTTCTGACCTCATAACCCTCGGAAAAGATATGTTACAACTAACCCTATTACACCAGCAACTTTCTCAGTTTATAACAACAATATTTCAAATATGCCCCTGTTTTTGGGCCACTGTCCCACAATTATGTCAGGCTTTGTCCAGATGTCATGCAGTAAGAGGTTGATAGGTATGGTATATGATTATTTAGTGTCTACATTCCTGATATCACCCCAGTGATGTATCAGACTGCCAGACATGTTATGTGGAAGAGGCCTTGTATATGTGGGAAAAGCCTGTACATTCTGTGGGACTCTGTGCAGTCAAGAGTTTTGTGTATTTCTGGCAACTGTTGACAGACTGTCAGGATTGTGTAGCAGTGCAGTGTGTCAATGTTATTTGGCCTGTGTAGGGAGGGGGGGGTGGATGTATGTGTTGTGGCTTCTTTTTATCTGCCTGTGCATGCTGCTCCTGTTTCTCGTGGTCTATCGGCTGTATATGTTTGTAGATGCAGACTGAGACATGTCCAATACCACAGTCAGGTAACATACTACACTGTGAATTGGGCCAGTATATGTAGGGGGAGTGTGTGAGTAGCAAACATGTTGAGATATTTTTGTTCACACAGACCTTACACTGTACTGTTCCAACGGATGTATGTGTTGTGGCTTCTTTTTATCTGCCTGTGCATGCTGCTCCTGTTTCTCGTGGTCTATCGGCTGTATATGTTTGTAGATGCAGACTGAGACATGTCCAATACCACAGTCAGGTATCATACTACACTGTGAATCGGGCCAGTATATGTAGGGGGAGTGTGTGAGTGGCAAACATGTCGAGATGTTTTTGTTCACACAGTCCTTATACTGTACTGTTCCAATGGCTTACCAGTATGTCACTGTGACTGTGGTGGAATTGGTTGTGGATATGCACTTTCACACTGGTGTCTGTTTTTCAGTGCTTTTACATCTCTGTAGTGCCTTATACATTTGCCAGTTCATGTGTAATTTCCCCTAGCGGATTTGGGTTAGTACTGGATCAGTCTGACTGTAGTTTGGACAGTGCTTGGTGACATGCTTAGCAGCTGAGTGTAGTTCCCCCTAATGTGATGTTATGTCCAGGTATTTGAAGGATGTGCTGTTGCCTGGCCCCCATAAGTGTTGTGTATTTCTGACACATCATTGGGATGATGGGAGGATTTCAGTCACTAACTAGTGAGAAGTAAGCGAGTGTTGGATTTGTGCTATTTCAATCAATATATGTTAGGACAGACATGAGAGTGTTACTGCAGCAATTGTGTCAGCTTATCTACTCCAGCATTACAGATATGTCCCCATTTGCATGCCTTTCTCCCCCCACTTTGTCAGGCATGTCCAGATTCATTGCACTAAGGGGTTCTGGGCCTACCTCTCGACTGTCTGGATTGCTGCAGTATGTCCAGATTTATTGCTCATATTTATGGTCTGTTCCACAAACTCATTATTATTATATTCCTGGTAAATAACTGTGATGCTCTGCAGATTTCTGACAGTAAATGATGACATACATTTCAGTTTCAGAACTCACATCCTTCCGAACATGTATGTTGAAACAAACCCTGTCACTCTGGCAACAGTCTACATTTATAAGAGCAATATTTAAAATATGTCCCTAGTTTGGACCCACTGTCCTCCATCTGGAGAGCCTTTGGACAGATTTCTTGCACTAAGAGGTTTATAGGTTATGAGGTATGAGTCCACTACATGTTATGAGTGCATATATTATTTTTTTACTTTTTATATGTATATATTTTATGTGCATATCTCTATTTATATTATGTATATAATTTTTCATATATATATATATATATATGCATCTCAATACATATATACATGTGGATATGTATAAATACAAAACCTGACTGATGCTACAGAATCTTTTCCCTAAGGTTGAATGACTCTACTGCATGACATGTTTGCAAAAGCATCAGCACCCCTTACAACTCAAATGGTGTAGCGGTACATTGTTCTGACTATGGTATACATGGCCCTTTGTTTGAGACTTGGCAGGGCTGATTATTTATATATATATATATATATATATATATATATATATATATATATATATATATATATATATATATATATATATATATATATATATATATATTTTATATATATATATATATATATATATATATATACATATATATTTATGATATTATTATATCATATTATATTTTGATATACATTTCTTTATATAACTGTTATAACATAAAATATGCCTCCATTACAGTAGCAAGAGGTGTAACTTTACTATATGGGATAGATGTATACATGGGTGGTTTCACATGTTATATGCACTCACACTTCCATTTTACACCAGCTACACTACCCTGGGTGACAAAAATAACTTACCACATATTTTAATATGAAAACATTACTTTTAACACTGGTTTCCCTTGTAAAATTTGATGGCCTTTTTTAGTACTCAAACCGTGTACGCCTGCATGCCAAGCTGGGATTCTGACCACTACACTACCTTGGTTTGGGGATTTCAGATGTATATTTTTATTCATCTCCTACTGCACATTAATATTATGATATTATATAAACGGAGAGTATTGAGGTTTTCAGCCATGTCATTGAGGACTGCTGTCATGACATAATGGCATACATTTCAGTTTCAGACGTGTACCCTTTAGAACATTCATGCTAATGCATAACCTGTTTTGTATCAACTGTCTGTCCTCTTTGCAGATGGGATGACACCACTGCTCAGGCTTGGGATGACACCACTGCTCAGGCTTTGGTTGACGATACTGCAGAATGGGTCTGACAGCCCATGCCTGTGTTCATGTAGGATGCAGCCAGGAATGGTATCAAGCCTATGGAGACCTCCATGTGTTGCCTTTATGAGGGCATTACAGACCTGCTTCCTGATCATGAGGGGAGGGTGGGGCAGGTGCTGTACATGCACATGTGTACCTATGGGGGGGACGGGGGGGTGAAGTTTACACTTCACCTGTCTGCAGCCAGTTGCCTATACTTATGGCATATGTGTATGTGGCGTTATTGACCACCACTACAGAGCAAATATGTGTGGTGCCTCTGGAATTGCGGACACATGTCTGGAAGGCCTACTGATTGGCCTTGGTGGATGCATCCAGTTTGCACTCAAAGACAGCTTTAGTGTACATCACCTGTGACCTTATTTGCTTGTGCAGAACAAGGTGACATGGTTGCCAATGAGGCAGCTGTTCTTTCTTGGCCCATCCTGCGATTATTTCCACCTATGATGGTAGTTGTGTATTGCTGCTGTCCACCACAGGTGTTCAGCCTAACTTGAGGGGGTTGATGTCATCCTGTCAGGTTCTGCTGAGGCCATACAGCTATGTAGGTGCCCACATATTATTGTGGTGCGGGCCTGGACACTGCTGCTAGTTCCAACATATGGGACGTCCTTCCTGTGGGCCTTGACTGTACAGGGGACATTACGGAGGTGTGGGGGCTACAGCTTCACAGACAGTAGGTGGGAATACCTCACAGGGAAGGACACGTGGAGACAGCCCAACAACATGGGAGACAAAGGTCCAGATTTCAGTACAGACTGTATTTCATTAGTGCCGTTATACACATGGAGGATTGCTAGATTGACAGGGTTCGTTTGGAAATGCATTTACTGAGTCACCTGACATCTGACAGTGATATGCCTCTGACATACCTCTCAACTGGCATATTGTCCACAGAGTGGCCAGAGGTTTGTCTGTTATGTTTGGTCATTTCCTCGAATGTCTTTTTTTGTGGTGTCAGTAGGATAATGTGAGGACTGTAGTCACTAAATGTTGACATCCATTGGTGTTGCAGACATCATATCCTTCAGGGATGTTATGTTACAACAACACATGTAACACTAGCTACTGTTTCAGTTTGTAGCACCATTATGTGTGATATGTCCCTCTTTCCGGCCCCCTGTCCCCGAAGTACGTCATGCATTGTCCAGATGTCCTGCACTACGAGGTGCAGAGGTATGGTATATCATTAATTACAGACTGCACTCCAGTTATCCCAGTGACCTAGCAGACTCCTGGCCATGGCATGTGGCAGTGACCAGGATTATGGTTCCACACCCTGGAAATTCTGTGGAAATCTCTACTAAATGACAGTTATGTATGTCTGGCCATTAGGAACAGACAGCCAGGATTGTGTAGCAGTGTTGTGTGTAGATGTTTGTTGAGCTGGGTAGGGAGAGTAGCAGATGTGAGTGCCATACATCCTTTACCTATCTGACTGTGCATGCTGCTAAAGCTGCTAATGATCTATCAGGTCTGTATGCTTGTAGGGGCAGACTGTAAAATGTCCCATGACACCTCAGGATTCCCAGTACACTGATTTTGGCCAGTGTATGTCAGTGTAGTGTGTGACTGGCAATCAGGATATGTTTTTTCAGACAGTCGTTGTACTCTGGAGTTAATTTTGGGTACTGGTATGTTGCTGAGACTGTGGTGCAAATGGTTTTGGGTAGACATTTTTGCACCACTATCTACTTTTCACTACAGTTCCATCCCTGTAGTGCATGCTGTATTTGAATATACATGGGGTAATTGCCCAGAGCTGATGTGGGGGGAGTGTCGTGTTGGTCTTACTGTGCTTCATAAGGTGCTGGGTGACATGTTTGGTAGCTGTCAGGGGATTTCCATTCTGTTACGTGACTGTGGTCATACCTCTACACTGTCCAGTGGCCTAGACACTGTCCAGATGTGTGGCTTACATGTTTGGTCTATTCCCCACACAGTCATCCTTGGCTTATCAGTCAGATACTCTGGGGAATGCAGTCAGTACATGCTAACATCCATTGGTGTTACTGACATAATATCCCTCAGAAAAGATATGTAACAACAAACTCAGTAACACCAGCAACTGTCTAAATTTATAACAGCAATATATGTCCAATATACCCTGTGTTTGGGCCTCTGCCACCCAATTATGTCAGGCTTTGTCCAGATAACATGCACTAACAGGTTCAGAGGTATGTAGTATCATTTACTGCCTTCATTCCTGCTACCATCCCAGCGATGTCACAGACCCCCCCCCCCCAGACATGCAAGAAGGAAGCGGCCATAGATACGAGTCCTGTGCCTATACATTCCGTGGGAAACTGTACATTTGAGAAGTCTGTGTATGTCTGGCCATTAACAGACTGTCAGGATTGTGTAGCAGTGTAGTGTGTACATGTTATTTGGGCTGTGTGTGTGTGGGGGGGGGGGTTAAATATGAGTGTCATGGGCCCTTTCTATATGACTGTGCATGCTGCTCCAGTTTCTGGTTCCCTATCGCCTGTATATGTTTGTACGGGCAGATTGTGACATGTCCCATAACACCTCAAGATGCCCACTACACTGGGACTTGAGGCAGTATATGTAGGGGTAATGTGTAAGTGGTAAACGGGATATTATTGCTCACACAGTCATTATACTATAGTGTTCACTTTGCTTACTGGTATGTCGCTGTGACTGTGGAACAACTAGTTATGGGCATGCATTTCACACCAGTGTCTGTTTTCCACTAGTGTTACATCACTGTAGTGCCTGTTATATTTGCAAATGCATGTGTACAGCCCCAGAGATGGATTTGAGTAGTGTTATGTCAGTCTGATTGTAGTTTGGATGTTGCTTGTTAGCTGAGTGTAGTTTCCCTAATGTGTTATGTACACACATTCGTAGGATGTCCTGTTGTCTGGCCGATATCATTGGTCTAGTCCCCATAACTGTTATGTATTCCTGACACATCAGCGGGATGATGTGGGGATTGAGGTCACTAACTAATGAGAAGCAATGGAGTCGCAGACTTGTGATATTTCAGTCACTATATGTTAGGACATACAGTGTTACTACAACAACTTTCTCAACTTATTTACTCATGTATTTTGAATATGTCCCTAATTTCATGCCTTTGTCCCCCCACTTTGTCAGGCTTGGTCCAGATCCATTGCACTAAGGGGTTCTGAACATACCTCTCCACTGCCAGGATTTTCACAGAATGTCCAGATGTTTGGCCCATACTTTTGTTCTGTTCCACAACTTATTTGTATTTGTATTTTAAATCACTGTGATGATCCAATGATTTATGTCAGTAAATAATGACATAACATTTCAGTTAACATCCTTATATCCTTCAGTAACTGTCTACTGAAAAGCACCCTTTTGCTGTAGAAAATGTCTTCATTCCTAACAGCGATAGTTGAAATATGTCCCTATATCTGGCCCATTTCCCCCCCTTTTTACAGCCTTTGTACAGCGGTCTTGGACTAAGAGGTTGAGAAGGATTGTTCTGGGGTCTGACTCCACTACGTTATGTACATAGATTTATGTATATAGGTATGTATGTATGTATATATTTCCCTTCCTTTACATATTTATATGTACATTATTTATCTACTATTTCATAGATATATATATATATATATATACACATATATACACACACACACGTGTGTGTGTATATGTCTACATACAACATATGAATGATTCCACAGAGCTTTCTCCCTAATGTTGTATACCTCTGTTGCAGGATATGTTTTACATTAATTCCTACAGCTCAGATGGTGTAGTGGTACTTTGCTCTGACTATAGTGTACAGAGTCATGGGTTTGAGACTTGGGACTGATTTTTTTTCATTACTGTTAAATGACCAGAATGCATGACATGTTTGTTAAAGCAGTGCAGATTTTCACAGCTCAGATGGTGTAGTGGTATGTTGCTGTGATTCTAGACCACAGCATCCCAGGTTTGAGACTTGGCACGGCTTACTATTTTGTTTCTGGGCAGAACACGGCTGACTATTTTGTTTCTCAGCAGAACAAGGTCTGGTGGATACAGAGTGATTAAGGCACTTTTAAGCAGTTGTAAGTGGGTTATTCTTGTGTGACTATACTGTATGGGGCACTTGTGTTTATATGGGGGTTTCACATCTTTTCTAGACTGACATCTCACTTTTGGACCTGCTACACTACCCTAGTTAACAAAAAAAAAAAACAGTTGATACATAATTTAAGTTTACAAAAATAATTTTAACACTACTTTCCCATAGAAAAATAAGTTGCCTATCTTAGTACTCAAACCATGAACGCCTGCATATAACGCCAAGACTCTAACCACTAAACTATCTCAGCTTGGAAATTTCACCTGTATATTTGCATTTATCTCCTAGGGGATGTTTAAGCTATGCTAGGCAGACAGCCATAATATGCACACCCACTTAGCTATGCTTAAATATTCCTTAGGCTTGTAAAAAAAATTTTATATTATTTTTATTTTATTAGGTTATATAAGTGAGTCTTGTAGTGTTCTGACAACTCATTGAGGACTGTAATCATGAATTAATGGCATTCATTTGTCTTTCAGGCTTCTGTCTTTCAGGGACTCCTGCTAATACAAGTCCTGTTATCTATCACCTTTCTAAGTGTGTGAGGGCAATTTTCAAGGTGTGTCCCTAATTTATTATTTATTCCCCCCATCATTTGTGCCTTTGTTAACATGCACTGTAGGGGAATATTGGCATACATTTGCTTTCAGACTTCTACCCTTGCGTAATTCATGCTAATGCATGACCTGTTCTCTATCAACTTTCTGTGTATGTGAGGGCTATATGTGTGTTTTGTCACCTTTGGGGGATTTATCCCCCGTTATGTGTGCATTTGCACACATATCCTGGTTTAGCAGGTTGCAGAACTGTCATATGGCACTTTAGCAAAGAAGGATGTGTGTGTCACAGAACCTGTCACACCCTCCCCCGCATCGCTGTCTTATTGCCTGTGTTTATTTCAGTGTCCGCAAACACTGAAATGATCATTATTTCATTTCAGTGTCCGTGGACACTGAAATACTGGCATAATATTAGAGCAAATCTCTAATATTATGCCAGTTCGGCTTAGAAAGTGCCGTACTGCACTTTGAGTGCAGGGGGCATGTTCAGTGTCCATGCACTGCTTGGACACTCCCCTGCACTCGATCACAGTTCGTGTCCATATAGCAAGTACAGCAGTGTTCCTTTGTGAATATTTAAGGTGTGCTGCTGTGCTAAACGGGCACAAACCACTCTGTGCAAGAATAATCTTATTCTTGCACGGATTTTCTTGAATCCAGAGGATTATGTACATTACCAGTGGAAAAGTACCACATGTGAATCCTGCTGTCTTCTTACAGTGTATTAAAGTCAGGAATGTGAGTAAGTCGAATGCCTCCCATGTTAATAATTTTATCTGGAGGCACAAAAAAGACTTTCCAATAACAGTAATTTCCCACTTAAAAATGCTTTTCTCAGATTAGATATGAAGAGCCTGATGGCTATATGCTTTGATAAAGAACTTTGTTCCTCTGAGGATTCTATACATATGTATCAGGAAAACTATGTAAAAACAATCTCTTAAGATCCCACTAGGATCATTCACTGTAAGTTTCCCCAACATAAACTTTGATCATTTGTGAGCAAAAGAAGTGAAATACTTCAGTTAGCCAAAAGATACGACCTGATGTAATGTTTGATGCCTGCAACTTGGAAACCAGCATCAACCATGGCAGAAGTACAGAGCACACCTGAAGTAAGCAAATAGTGCAGAAGATGAACTAAAAACAAAGAAACACCCCTTAAATTTCACCACTTAGGAAAAGAAAAAAATGTAAACCTATTGCAAAGCTGTCAGCTACTGGGGCAAAGGATAAACACTTGTGTTAACAAGAGAACAAATAAAATGTTCACTTATCTTCTCTTATTCAAAAAGAGCCTGGTTTGTTCTGCATAACACACTAATAGGAGGAACTATTTCCTCAGCAGATGAAACTGATAGTGCAACATTTGTTTTAACCTTGTTTTCAGAACTCTGCTTGGGATACAGTTGTGGATACATGCTCCCTAACAGGTGCTTCATAACTGCTCTCTGGTGGATGCTATGCGAAGTTCACTAAACTTACTCCACAGCTAACAATGGTCCTCTTCCACTCAGGTCTGCTGCTAACCAATTCACAACCAATCTTTCTTTCTCAATTACGACATCTAAATTCTGACACACACTAACTTCTGCTTTTTGTAGCTGTCCCAATTTACAGTCAATTTAGACACAAACTAACAGACCATCTAAACAAATATACATGTCTACCATTGCTTCCCAGCACATGCAATCCCTTAAACTTTTACATTTCTGCACCCAAGACCCATTTTAATTGCACATCACCTGTTTTATTCTACACTAGCTACCTACAAATCTACTCTACAACCTGTCTAACTCTTTCCATATCATGCCTCTCATTCCCTTTGCATCTTGAGACCTTCAAAGTTTCCCTCTCTTTTCTGCGACATGTAAAAAAAAAAACTGAATTAATATGCACTACAGACTACCAATAACTGTCCTGTCTGACCCACTATTAACTGCCTGTACACTGCACCCTTGTAATTCACTCAATAAAGGACCTAACATCATGTATATGCACATTCCCAATTTCTCTGCAGCCAGTTTGGTGGATACGGGTATATTGAGACAAATGCAGCAACTGTCTAATATTCATCGACAACCATTTAATCCTCAAAGAAATAAATACTGTATGCAAGAGGTGTATATACACAATGTCTTAGGAGACAAAACTTTCTCATACAAACACTCATAACAGTCTGGTTATGAGAAACACACATGCTACATCCACAACATACTGTATGCACCCCACACATGCACCTACTTATGTTGAGGCACTTAAATGCAACCTTCCCAAACCCCAAAGACCTCTCACACATTCTAACTGAAAAATTATCCTCGGAAAACTCAAAAGCGCTCAAAATAAAACACCTAACACTACACATAAAGCCACACCCAGTGGAGTCTCAACCACCAAGACCATACAGAAACCCAATACACTACCCAGGACCGTAGTCATTGAGGACCCCATTGTACAACATACTGATGCCCCACTCACCAGGCTGAAGGAGAAAGTAACGTTCAGTTGCTTATCTGGGGTCAGAATCTGTCAAATTACATATGCACACATATCACTGCACTACAAGTGTGACACCCCTATACTGGCCCAGTAATTAAGGAGCCTCAATCCTCACTAATGGCAATAGTGGGGAATGTACAGACTGGGAGGATGACAAGTACACACACAGTAAAGTGCAATTTCCCTTAAGAACACAAAAAGATCAACAGTCAGTCTGGGGCTGGTTTCTCCCTTTTTCTCCAGATCCCCAATAAGACTCTCCACTGGCAGAGCTATAGGGTTGAGATCACAGCTGAGTGGCCAAGCCAAAACCTCCAGCACACTGTCTGTCCAATCACTCCTTCGTGTCCCTGACCAAGTAGCTGACACACACACACACTTTGAGATCTGATTTATAAACACACACACATACCTGGGAAAGGCTGGCACAGGTTTACTAGCTATGCCCCTTCTGCCCAGACTATAAGGTAGTCTCAAGCTGCCACCAGCCAACTCTTTATCAGCTACTCTAAGGCCCTTAACAAAAGGTGTCCAATCCTACTGTGTAATGTTACTACTAATCCAAAAGGTAGTCTGATCAAGAGCAAGGCTATTTAGCAGTGGCCTGTACGGTGTCACCATATAGACATGCACATACCCTAAGGGCTTAAATATGCTCACAAATATCAGCCACAAAGATAGGTTTAAATATATTTAATAATAATAATAAAACAACAAGACAATACTAAATATGTATTCACAGTGACTTCAGAGTTCAAAAATCGCAGGAAATATTTCAAACAACATTGCAGGACAGTCTCAAATTATTAATAAAGAAAACATCTAAGCTATACTTTACTATATTCCTATCTGAATCTAAGAGTTACTAGGCCCTAAAAACTTACTTACAGAACAATATGCAGGCAGAAGTGCAGAAGGTGGTGATGAGTGGATGTTTTCAGGTCAAAGACAAAATACAAAACGCACTCTCTCTTTCTCTCTGAGAGAGTTATTAAATTAATATCAAATACTACTACTGGGTTAGCTTGGATGATATCACTTTTTGTCACCTGACTTTTAGTTCCCAAGCTAAACCCCCTTTGTCAGAAACTAACAGAATTTTAGTGTATCCCCGTGAAAAATGCATCCCTCTCAGATGTTTGCAGATCCTGGAAGTTGTAAAACAATAAAACACTTCTACATCTTAAACCTAGTAATTACTTCTCTTTCAAGACACCACAAAAAAACTTCTAGCTCTAGACAGTGTCTGCTGTTGACTAAAACTGAATGATGACTTTTATAGCACAATTATAAAACAATTTAATTTCAACCTATTTTCTTGAAGTTTTAAAAGTTAACCCTCTAGTTCTAGTTTCTACTGATAAAACATATACATTTACACAACTACAATAGTTTATATACATTTCTATTCTAAGCCAGCAGGGCATGATGTAGCTACATTTTAGCTCAGTACTTTATACCTTTAGACATACTTCTTTATGAATCATATCAATATTCACAAATGACAGAATTATTTACAAAATTCCAGACAGCTGGGCTGGCAGTATTTCCTTTTGGGAAAACAAGTACCAGTACGATTCAGTCATGATCCATGTAGGTGTTAAATGACCTGGGTGTACCTCACTAGACTAAATGAAGAGAGACAATATGGAGATCTCAGACTGAGTGCCACAAGCTGTTATGTACCTAGCATTGAGCAACATTCTACCTTCTCTAAGGATGACACCACAATACAAGGAAAAGATTGATTTTAATAACTGGCTCAGTTGCTGGTGTCATTCTAGGGGGGGAATACAACATTTGTCAGGGTAGGAGGACATGGTTAACAAACCATATTGCTTTGCCATGGATAGTTTACACCTGACACTTCTAGGCTTTCAAGTACCTGGCTAAACATTGCCCTCCCCCACAGATACTTTTTTAGACAATGTCAAATTGATAAACCTTCCAACACAGCAAAATCTACCTAAGAAAATCTAAAGGTGTTACTGCTCAATGCCAGGAGTCTAAACAAGAAGGTCCACTCTCTCCAAGCTCTCCACACCTTGGAGAATGTGGACATATGTGCAGTTACCAACACATGGTTTAAAGCCACATAGAGCAACCCGACAATGCAAGGCTTCTATGCCTTCCACACATTTAGATCAGCAATTGCACAGAACCGGACTAAATTTGAAGGTGTCTCGATCTACATCAATAACAAGCATACCTCTAGGTTGATTAAACAGGATGACGCACTGGAGTTCCTCCACATCCAGATTACCATAGACAAAGTCTCATACTATATTGTAGCAAATTATAGGTCACCCTCTATGTCTCATGAAATCCATAGCTCATACTTAGACCTACTGGATACGTTCCCCACTCAACCAAATATCATGCTCATGGGGGACTTTAATAATCAGTCTATAAACTGGAAATGTTACTGAACCCCAAATGTGCAGGTTCAGAGATTCCTAGACTTTGTAAACACACTCGACCAGTTAGTGCATATGCCTACTACATCTGGTACTCATAAATATAGGAGAATGCTGCACCTCCACCAGTGTTATTTCTTCTCTAGTAAGATCAAACCATAAAGCAGTCTCCTTTGAAACAAGAATCAATTCCATAAACGCAGCAAACCCTGTTAACAGTTAGAAACTACTCGAAGGCAAACTATCTTTTAAGTAATAACCTGTCAACATTTCAAGCCACTTCAAACCCAGATAGCCTATGCAGAATTTTTTACAGACGATCTGTGCAACCATGTCAATGACTGCATAGAGGCTGCTGTGCTTACCAAAAGTAAGCCCAAAACTAACTCAAAAAATCAACCACCCTGGTTTAATAAAAAATTAAAAAGGTTGTTCAACAAAGTGTAAAAGTCACATCTAAAATTAGAAGTGTACTATCAAAAAACTCTCTCATCAAACTGAATAGACAACTAAGAGGACTGATTAAGTCCAACAAATCATATTTTGAGGTAAAGAAAGCATCCCAAGCAAAGAACAGCCATAAGGCCTTTTTCAGCTATGTATGAAACTTTCAAGGCAGCACTTAGTGTGCTGAATTGTTGGTAAATGCAACCATTTGCTGAATTGTTGGTAAATGCAACCATGTTCATGGAATCTGGAGATATAGCAAATCTTCTGGCTGCCAAATTCAGCTCCAACTTTACCCCCTCATCCCCAGGAAATGCCATCTAATATACCCCCCCCACACATTATTATGCAGCAGGTCTTAGATGTGCTCTCTTCAGCCACATCTGTAGCTTCCATGGGCCTGATAATATTCCAGGATGCCTCCTAAATAGCCGAAATGTGACCTACCAGGGCCACTGGAGTCACTATCCTACCACAGCTTCTGTAGGGGCTTCATGCCATGCGAATGGAAGACTACAACAGTCATCCCTCTGCCAATCGTGAACCATCAATGGATCCTGGGAACTACAGACATATTAATCTGACTAGTGTCATATGCAAAGCCATGGAAAGAACTTTCATGAAAAAGATTTACAATGACTTAGGAAACCTTCAGACACTGGAACCAACTCATTTTGGTTTTGTCAAAGGTAGGTCATGGTCGCGTCTACCCAACCTGGTAGACTTCTTTGAGAAGGTCATCAAGGCAATGGATGAGGACAAAATTATGCAGAATTCCTACCTTAACCTAGTTAAGGCATTTGATACAATACCCCATTCAGGCATTTTAAGCAAACTCCTGGAATTAGGCATAAACCCTTATGTAACTCATCGCATAGCCACTTAACTTCCTGGCTCCAGTCTGTGAGCCAAAGTTGGATAGATCGCCTCCACAAGAGGTTGGTCACTAGTGGAGTCCCCCAGGGGCCTGTGCGGAATCTGCTCCTCTTTGGAATCTATTTTTCAAAGTCAAGGCCAATGCCAAGGGCCTCTGGTTTACCAAGTTTGCAAGCTAGGAACAATCACAACCCCCCCTCCCCCAAGATACTAACATCTTACAGGAAGATCTAACACAAACAAATGACTGGTGCCAAAGCCACTGTTTAAAGCCCAATGTCAAGAAATGCATGGCAATACTTTCTGGAAAGTTGGCCACAAAGGGAAACTACCTCATAGATAAAAAAACCTAAACTTAGACGTAGTAGTCAGGCATTTGGGGACACAAGTAGACAGTAACCTAGCTTTCAACCAATATATACCTACGGCAGTATGAAAATCATTCTATGTCACTCAGCTTATACGTATGGGGATGGCATCTAGGTCCAGGGAAGTCATCGTGCCACAGTCACATTTAATGCCCTCTTCCGTATGTAACTGACCAGGCACGTGCAACAGCAGAAATGTCCACAGAGGTTACTCACAAAAAGAATACAGAGTATAAACACGATGTCCTACACAGAGCGCCTCGAAGCCCTATCTCTATACTCTGCTTCCTACAGACTGTTGAGATGAGATTTATACCTGGCATCTTTGGAGCCTTCTCTGATGGCCCGTTTGCAAATCTGCAAAAGGGACAGCACCAGAACTACTAGATCTAAGGATTTAAACTTGACTTGTGATTTAGCTAGGATATGTGGAGGAACATGCATGTATCTCAGACAATCCCCATTCTCTGGGATAGGCTACCCATCCATGTGAAGCAGAACCCAACCCAACCCTAAAATAATCATTTGTAACCTGGACAGTGGAAGGTTGGGCACCGGGCTGGCAACTCGACACCGTAAAACTGTACTGCCAATCATGAGCGGACAGGTGATCCACTGTGGCGACCCCTAACCGGGAAAAGCCGAAAGAGGAAGAAGTAAGGCTTAAATAGGCCCCAGTGGGCTTTAGTCTAGTATATACCTATGAACGAATTTCTAAATTCTTACAGCCACTTATCCTTACACTCATTTACTTATCTGAAGTGTTAGCCATAGTAAACTTCTAATCTAAACAGATCTTTTTCTTACACTGTCCAGGAGCATATACTGGACATAATATATACAAGACTATTTTCTCAAGATAAAACAACATAAACAGATTACAGCTAGTAATGAATGAGATTTTGACAACATTTTACTGCAGCTACCTCTCCTTATTGGAAGAACTTAGTAAATTGGGCAAAATGTAACATCAGCTCTACTACATCCATGATGAATGAATTATCTGATTAGTAGTTCACTATAATCATTAACAGTTAAAGAACTTTCATTTTCAGTCACATCAGCTGGACTGGCTTCTGGACCTGGGTCACCACTTTCCACATATACTAGCCCCTGAAATCAGGCTAGAAAGTGTGTGACACTGGCCTGGGTATACTAAAAGGAAAATTGTCAACAAAAGCAATTTACACTCCTAAGGCTCAAAGATTTTGTTCTCGTTGTCCAACAGTTTTAGAAAGGACTGTGCCGACAAGCAGCTAACACTTCCACTACACGTCCAGAATTCAGTGATATTTGTTGAACGCTTCTTCTTGGGTTACCGAGCTAGTGCTTGTTGAAAATGGTTAGCAGAGCAGTAATGCAGCTGGCAAAGTAATATGTCTCTGTTGGTCATTTATATGACACAAATAGTGATGGTGAACTACACAGCCCAGAGAAAATTCAGAGGGCGGTCAAACGTGACAGTAGTTCAGTATGGATCTCAAAAGAAAGTTGGGGGATGGGGGTTATAGTAAAACTTTACTGAGATAGCTACATAGAGAAGCAAAACATGATAGCTTTTTACTAACAGCAAAAACATTACAGCTACATGTGACTGTATAACAAGACAGAACCTATACATGAAATAAATGAGTATTGGTATCGTAAACTCTAAACACAACATATTATGCATACGTGCTACACCATTCTAAGCAGCACTAAATATATATATATATATATATATATATATATATATATATACGTCTTTTGACAGCAATGCTGATTTTAAAATAATAAGTTTTTAAGTAACGCTAACCCAATCTTGTATAGGTAGTTACTGAAAAGTGGAACAATATGAGTGTACAGTGTAATTAATGGGGAAACACATTAGTGTCGCGTTTCACATCACAGTTTAAAGAAAGACTTCAGTACCTACTCCACCGTAGAATAATTCAACTCACCCAATCATGAGACAACTTCACTGTGACTGAGGTTCAACAGTATTGAGCATATTGTGTTTCCGGATTTCAGCGGATCCCGGATTCAAAGTGTGCCGGAAGTGCAGCATATAGTTAATTCCCATCTAAGTACGCTTGTATGAGCTGTGGTTTACCATCCAGAATGGTGTAAGTGCTAGGAAATTGACGACTGGAAATATTTTTAGAATGTATTAATAAAGAAAAAGAAACATTTTGTCGGAAGAGAGAAGATAGCTTATCGCCAGTGTAATTAGCAAGCGATACTGATGAAGAAAGGAAGACGATAGCTTCTCACTTAATGCAATTAGCAAGCGAGACTGGTTAGGGTAAAGAGTAGTTTGTTTCCGTAGAGCTATTCTGCACAAGGACAAATCCCGAAATAATCAGGGTCAGTTTATTAAACCACGGAGAGAAAATGTATTAACGTACATGTTCTGAAGTACGAGAAGTCTATAACTGTAATTATTATTATTTATTAAGTGTAATTCACTGCCATTTCCAAGTGACACCCGCTTTAGGAAGGATGGAGCAGTCAAAATCGGGGGCAATTGAGAGATACGTTGCGCAGTGAAATGTAGTCCTGTCAGTGTTTATAAGGTGATAACTGAGCAGATTACTGATTTTGCACTTTGCAGTCTAAAGTACGTATCGGTAGAAGTTCTGATATGAAAGCACCGTCCCTAGTGTATAAACAAACCTCCTCAGTTTAAAATTATGGATATAAAACATTCTCCATAGTTCGTAGCTATTAGTTTTCGCAGATGGCAGCACCTGGTCATCTTGGAGCATACTACTAAACACTCTCGGGTAGACCTTTAAGTGACTTTCCCATACTCCTTCATACCTCTCATCTGTACAGATTTCTGCCTCTTGTATTTGGTCTGTTTCCCATAAAATTTACAGTTTTCTCACGGATCACCGAGGATTGAAGTCTAAATAATAACATACATTTGAGGTCAGACTAGGGTTGCCACCTTTTCAAATGGCCAAAGTGGGACATTTCCGGGACACATCAGATTTTACAGGCTGACACATACCCACGGTCAGTACAAAGGATAGAACTTAACTTTTTTTTCGTAAATAAAAGCTTATTCTTGTAGCAGTTTAGTTGCTTATTATGTTTCTTGTAACATTTGGGTATTTTAAATACAGAAATAACTATTTTATGCAACTTTTACATAAAATATGGGACATAATTATGTCCTGCAATCTCAGGACATTTGCCCTTTTTAATATTTTTTGTCAGGACACAACTGCCCAAAGAGGGACTGTCCCTCTCAAAGTGGGACAGGTGGTAACCTTAGGTCAGACTTTAGATCCTTCAAAAAATGCATGCATCCTGCGGCGAAATTGAAGTGTATTAACCCACCACCGAGTTCGTGCAGGTATGGGCGTGCCCGCCGTGATTGACATGCAGGAGGGGCGGGATTAACAACGGCCGTCGGCAATGTGCTGTGATTGACACGCAATGCTAATGTAACGGTAAATCCATACAATTAAAAACGGGGCATTTAATAAGCTGAAACACGTGCTAATAATGACATTCGAGCAATCAGTCCCTTTCCATTAAAATAATAAAATGTGTGTGAGTAGAGTCTTATTTGTAGTGTACAGTTTAACTGGAATCTTACTGTGTATTTTATTCATGGCTGTTGTATAAACTATACAAGTTACTGGTTTGGCCCTGGTCATGGAAGAAAAGGTTCCCTAGACTAGCCTACCTACACAGTAAACAAATGGAAAATAGCAGCATATGACCGCAGCAACTGTGGTTAAAATTGAAAACTGTGTGTATTAGTTCTGCTGCACTTCAATCAGCTGAAGTAGCTTCCATGAGAATACTTTAATTCAACCAGTATTGGCAGCAGTCAGACTGCTACTGAAGCATTTTGGTTCTCATTAACCATACTTTTTGTCACATTTTGTGCCATGCCCTTTAATAAACTTTTTTAATAAAGCAGTTCTTCTCACAGCATACTATGATTTCATTTGTATACCTTCTCTGTCATCGTCTTGGATTCTTTGCAGTCTGATCAGTCAAAGTTCTGTATTTGAGCAATAATACAGCCATCGTTCATTGTTAAAAATGTTCCTGACTTTTTGGCAAACTGCTTAACTAAATTGCATTTTCTAAACATACTAAAAACACCATTGCTTTAACAACTGCTTCAGGGCTGACAGCTGTGTGATCATTGAGCGTTAGAGCTGTTGCCCTGATAACGGAAAAGTACCGTAGTTTGTTTATTAGTTCAGTCAACAAACTTATTCCTTTACTTGGCTGTTTTTTAAACCTTCCCACCCCTTTCCTATGTTACTTTAACATTGCGCCAGTGGCACTTCTCTCTCTAATGGACATGGGTAACCTGTAAGTGGTTAATCTCCCAGACCCATGCTTACACTTGTCAAGGGTATCAGAACTTGTCAGATCACATCAAACACACAATTAACTTGTGTTTTGCATATATTACCTTGTGTTATGGTGGCATCTTTCAATCAAATGGTGGGTGGTGCAGTCAAAATGCTCGCAGGTGGGGTGTGGGCGGGGCTTGCTACTGCGCATCTGGTGGGTTAATACACTTCAATTTTGCCAATCCTGCCATTCTAGCAACCTTTTAGGTTTACAAGAGCGGTATTTAAAATCTGTCCCATTTTTTTGGGCCTTTGCCCTTCCCAATTATTTTAGGTTTTGTCCAGATTTCTTGAACTAAGAGGTTGCGAGTTAAGCTAAGGATCTGGTATAATGGATAGGTGCTTCCCTGTCCTGTCACCTCTGTTTCTGGCCTGGTAGATATGGGCATCCTGTGGCAGTGAAGTAATTTTAGAGCGTACAAACACAGTATGTGAGAGATGTAGATACACACTGTAATTGGAGGCAAAGCTCTCACATACATACATACATGAAAAATATAAACCAGGTTGTCAATGTTGCATCCAAAACACTCACTATCAACATTAAGAAGCAAACTCATAGACCCACATATGAGGAGGTACTTGTGTAATGTACCCAAACAAAAGCAACTTTCAGTGACCCTGTACACACAAAAAAGACAGCACTTTTATACAACACATAGCTCTGAAAATCACAGTAGCCATCTCTCTGAATATATGCCCCAGGTGGGTATGAATCTAGCCTTGAATAGCATCCTACCTTCTCCAGTGATGATGCCACAGTAACAGCAAAAAATTATTGACTTCAACAATTGGCTTAGTTTCTGGTATCAGAATAAGGGGATCAAATATCTGTCAGCCTGGGAAGACATGATCAACAAACCACAATGCGTTGCCAGAGATAGTTTGCACTTGTCACCACTCGGCTTCCGGATACTGGCAAAAACTTTATTCCCATACTGCCTTTTTCAGGCTGTGCCAAGTTGTTAAACCCTCCAACATAACAAAAACAACTCAACTACCTAAAGGGTACTACTGCTCAACACTAGGAGCTTAAATAAAAAAGTGCACTCCATGGAAGCACTCCATACCTTGAAGAACACAGACGTATATGTGCAGTCACAGAAACATGGTTCAGAACCATGAAAAGCATCTTGGCTATCAAAGGCTACATTGCCTTTCATAGATTTCAATCCCCCTCAGCTCAGGATAAAACAAGGAGGTGTCTTAGTGTTTAAGAAGGACAAGTACACTGCTAGACTGGTCCAACAACATGACTCCCTTGAACTGCTCCATGCCCAACTAACCATAGGTGCGGCCTCCTGTTGTATCCCTGCTAGCTACGATCCCCTAACATGAGTCTGTAAAACCACACTTCCTAACTAAATCTACTGTAATCCCATAACATTCAGCCTAACATCATACTTATGGGTGGCTTCTCTGACCCATTATTCACTTGCTCAGAGGTTTCTGGACTTCATCAATGCAAACACCCTGGTGCAGCTAGTTAGCTCCCCAACTAGAAGTACAAATATCCTGCACCTAGTACTTACAAACAGGGGGGGATGCTGCTCCCTCCCATGCATTAACTCCACACTGGTAAGACCTGACAAAAAAATATCTCCCTTTACTATTAAAACTAACTTGGAAACCCCATCAAATTCCAAACCTGTTAAGAACTTTGGTAAGGCCAGTTACCTCAAACTAAGTGACAGCTTATTAAACTTCCAAGCCCCTCTGAACCTAGATGACATCAAGACCTCCTCTGAGCTTTACACAAAACACTGTACAACCACAGTCATAGCTGTATAGAGTAGGCAGTACCTGTCCAAGTCAAACTTATGATTACTGGCAAAAATAAACCACCCTAGAGGATGCCTATTATAAATAGGCTATTCAACAAAAGGGAAAAATCCTGTCCAAAGCGAAGAAGGAACAGATGAAATACTGCAAAAAAAAAAAAAAAAACATGTAGCAGTCTAAACAAACAAATTAGAGAGCTGGTCAAATCTGCCAAAGCAAACTACAAGGCAAAGATAGCCTTCCAGGTGAAATTTAACCATAAGGCTTTTTTAATTATGTTCGGAACCTGAGGGGAAATGCTCAGCAATGTGCCGAGTTAATCGTGAACGGCAACACTTACACCTAGCCTGAAACTATAGCAAACGTGCTGGGTAGGTGTAAATGTTGTTACTCATGAATGGCAACACTTACACCCTACCTGAAACTATAGTAAACCTGCTGGCTGGCAAGTTCAGTTCAAACTTCTCCCCCCTCACCTCCTTCCACATCTAAAGAAATACCCACAGCCATCCCCCTAGTGGTCATTATGAGGGAACAGGTCCTTACTGTACTTGCTAAAGCCAAAAACACGGCCTTCATGGGTGCAAACAACATTCTAGGATGTTTCTTAAATAGCTTAAAACAGAATCTATAAGGGCCATTAAAAGCCCTCTTTAACCACAGCCTCTAGACATCCTTTATCCTAGAGGATGGAGGAGTACAACAGTTATCCCTCTGCAGAAGAGGAGCCCATCAACTAACCTAGAGAACTATAGACCCATAAACTTGACTAGTTTTATCTACAAGACCATGGAAAGAATATCATGAACTTGATCGATAATGACATAGGAAATCTCCAAACACTGGACCAGACCTCGTTTGGCTTTTAATCTGGTGGACTTTGAGAAAGTCATCAGGGCCATGGATGAGGGTAAAATGATACACACCACTTATCTAGACCTTGCCAGCACTTTCAACACAATGCCTAACTCGGGGATCACAGATAAACTTACTGAGTTAGGCATAAATCCCTACATTATCAGATGGATAGCAACTGTCTCACTGCCAGGACACATGTCCAAATACGTGATTCCACTTCTGATAAGTAACCTATTACTAGCGGTGTCACACAGGGCTCAGTGCTGGACTCCTCCTTTTTGCTATATACATCTCTGAAGTGAAGGCCAGTGTAAGGGGCTTCTGGTTCAACAAGTTCTCTGGGAGTGATCATTGAATTATCAAACGATGTTGATATCCTACAAACAGGCCTAAAAATGACAAATGACTGGTGCCAAAACCATGGTCTGAGCCTAAATGCTAAACAAATGTGTAATCATACCATTTGGTAAATCAGATATCCCTGCAAATTATAATATTGATATCACACCCTAAAAGTAGACCCAGTGGTGAGGGACCTAGGAACATAGATAGATAGATAGTAACCTAAACTTTGACCACCAGTTAGCTATGGTAGTTAGGAATTCCTCCTGTGTGGCTTATCTTATAGGTAATGGCATGGCATCAAGATCAAAGGAAGTCATAGTGCCATTGTACTCGGTCATCATCAGGCCCATAATTGAGTACAGTGCTCCCTTCTGCAAGAACCTAACCAGGCACTTACACCAGGTGCAGCAGCCCCAGAGGTTTCTCACTAAAAAATAAAAAAATAAAACAGCGTGCAAGACACATGTTTTATGCAGACTGACCAAAGGCCCTATCTGTTTACTCTGTCTCATATCGTTTATACAGAGGTGACTTATGCTTGACCTACAAGGCATTCTCTGATCCAGCCCTGATGAAAACGTTACATATTTTCAAGAAAAATTACACAAGGGTTCCGCATTCCATGGACCCAAACCTTATTTGTGACTCTTAACAAAACTTTTTGGAGAGAAAGATTCATATCCCAAAGGCTACCAAGTCTATGGAATAAATTACCCATCTTCATAAAACAAAGCCCATCTCTCACTCTCTTTAAAAAGAATTTGGATAAATGGATGGCGAACCATACATTCACTCCCAGGGTACTGCCCGTGTCCCTTTTGGACAGAGACAGTCTGTAAAATGACTCAGAGCTCCAACACCCAAAGACCCACTAGCCTGATCCTACCCCATCCCATATCTGAACAATTAAGATATAATATTGTCATATCCTGGGTATTGTCGATTAGGTTTTTTTAAAGGCTCTAGTGCCATTCGCCTAATAATCACCTATGAACCTATGTAGACTGAGTAGAATAACGAGGGAGTCAACTATTCAGTTTTTAAACTGAGTAAGGGTGTTCTGGGGGGTAAATTGATTAATTAGTGGGGTTGGGGCAAGATTGATTAATTAGCAGATGTGGTTGGTGGTTGGTTTTACGTGAAAAAAAGTTGTCTTTTTGAAGTAAATGTGATTATATGAAGTTTACCTTATTCTAGTTGAGCCAAGAGCACTGTTTTCCCTATTTCCCTTCTAACTGCTGGGGATAAAAAAGTGGAAGATTTTCTTTGACCAGAAAAGGAGTTTTTTACTGCACCTTGAGTGATTTATAAGTGATATTGGAAGTTTAGTCACTGGCCTAACTAGATGTCAAGTAATCTTTTTATCTATAATTAGAAGTTTTTATTAGCTTTCCTGGTTATTACAGGCAATTTTCCAGGCAGGAGGGGCAAGTGAGAGACTTTTTCCCTGAAAGCTGGTGTGTGTGTGTGTGTGTGTGTGTGTGTGTGTGTGTGTGTGTGTGTGTGTGTGTGGACAGCTAAAGAGTTGTTGGAAGACTCACTCCTAATTTATTTTTGGTAATGATATGTAAATGATGGGATATGTAAATAACCATTTTGTCAGCATTCAAGATGTGGTGGATGTAATCTGATAGTTGGTATATGAAAAGTGAGAAAAGCCTGGGAGAGAAAATGAATCTTTGAGGAACTCCTGTAGTAAGAGGAGCAATGAAAGAATTTTTATTTTTGTTTGCCCATTGAATAATATGTCATCAGTGGTTTAAGATGGTCATTGTTCTTCTCCCTGGGCAGAAATGTGTTGTTTTTATAAGAGGAATTGATGTAGTTGAGTGTGTACTATTTTTCAAAGATCTTGATTGGAGCAGATAATATGGAAATAGGTGTGAAATCATTTTCTGGGTTTGGTATTGTGTCTTTGGGAGTAGGTTTTATAATTGTTTGCTTCCACAGGATTGGAGGAACATTTTTGATTTAGACACAAGTTGTACAGGTTTTGGGAAGGCATAAACTGTTATCCTTATATAGGGAGATACATCATGTATGTATACAGTCTGTCCTGTTGGGGCTTGGTCTGTAATGTGTTTTATTAAATGTACAATGTATTTTCTTTACAACCTTGAAACAGAAGGGAGGATTGTAAAGGAGTGTCTAAGAAAGCTGATGGTAAGGATTAGGATAAGGTGTTTAGTTTTGGAGTATGAGTGGGTTTAGAGAATTCACTACATTAGCTGCTTTGTGATTTGACCCAAGATGTGCAGGATATAGTGTAGTCGGTTGTTAGTGTTTTTGTATAGGGAGAGCATCCATTCACTTGACTAGTATAGTTTCAAAACTGGTTCTGATTATTTTGAAGTAAAGGGCAGTTTGGCATCTGTTGGTTTACTTGAGGATGATAATTATCAACATAAGTGATGTCAGCAGTTTTTTTTTAATTTTAATATGATGTATTTGTGTGTTTGCAGTGATTGCTCTGTGAATGTATTTATGGGGTTTAGAATTTTGTTCATAGCACATCGACTTAATTGCCTTCGCTTCTTTGCTTAATGTCATGAAGATAACAGCTTCCAGAATATGTTGGTATTTCTCTGCCATGGCGGTGATGAATGTCTGTGTTTCATCAGTATCAGAATATATTAGTCTGAGTAAGGATTCAACATTTTCTTTTTGCCAGGTATTTGACTACAAGGCTTCACACTACTGCTTACAGGTACTGTTTCTGACTTGCCTCTGTTGACTAGAAGGCAACTGTCTACCCAACATTCTATAGTTTGCCCAGGGAGCATAATGCTTAGTTTATACGTAACACATTCCTGTGAACAATCAGTGTTCACAAATTTGAATACCAATAAACTGTCATTGTTGAATCAGTTTTAGTATAATTGTGGATCGTACCAGGTGCATTCTGAGCCAAGCATATCCCCTGAAAAGCACATTGGTTTAGGCAAGGCATGTCCTTCTTCTTTATTTAAATATGAGCTGCAAATAAATTGTTAACTATGTGAGCAATGGCTTGCCTGGTGAAGTCTACAAAGTAAATTGTTGACCTTTTAAGTATGTAGTCCAAATCAAGACTTAGAAGCATAGTTTCATAGCTAATTATGACTCTTAATTACTGCACTGTTTGTAAACGATGTTCCATACATAACATTAAAATGATAAATTCATCGTTGATTGCTTTTTCTTTGGTATGCTCATTGTATTCATTATTGCCAGTACCACTCTAGAGATTATTTCCAGTAGACCTTGCATGCAGTAATACACAATCACGAATTACAGACTGTGCACAGAGTGCCATATCCGAACTAACAAATGATGCAGATAAAAGCATATGTGGCTCATGCTATTGGTTGTATATGAATTAGCTAAGAATAAGGAATGCAGACAAGCTGATAGTTGAATAGAATAATACCAAATCTGGTGTAGTTGCGCTTTACTATGAGTTATATCTTAATTTAAGAAACTAAATGCATTACTGACTGCAAAAGTATGTACATTTTAAATCCCTTAGTCACGCATTGTACATTTTTGGGGAGTGCTACACCTAAAACACCCCACTTTCACATATTAGAATTCTCAAATTTTCTAAAAGCAGTGGTGGTACACTGCCACTCTTGCAAACATTAGTACATTAAAAATGCTTGTTTTAAATAAAATTGGGTTGGGAGATTGTTAGGAAAATGCATAATAGCAATGTGCATGCTTAGTACATTAAAGGCTTAAAAGGTTTAATACATTTATTCTGTTCATACTGCATGAATCTGCACAGCTATTAGAAACTTAATAAAAGACACTTTATTCTGCTTATGCAATGAAAATATGTGCAGCTACCAGAAACTTAATAAGAGACATTCTATTTCTGCTTATGCCATGAGAAAATGTGCAGCTGCTAGAAGTCTTGATAAAGAAAACAATAGATCCCCTCAATATGGAAAATATCCTATGTAATCCCACTCCATAAGGGAGGCACATCGACAGAACTGTCAAATTACAGGCCCATAGCCATATTGTCCCCTCTGGCCAAAATCATGGAGAAATGTGTGCACAAACAGCTCCTTTACTATCTCACCCAGAACAACCTACTCTCCAGTTCTCAACATGGCTTTAGACCACACCATAGTACAACCACGGCTCTTCTCTCATTTACTGATACAATTAACCACAACCGGAATAACAAACAAATATCATCAGCTCTCTTTCTGGACCTATCAAAGGCCTTTGATATGGTGAACCATCGACTACTTCACAATACCCTAAAAAATATCCATTTAGACCACAAAACCCTAGAATGGTTTCAAGCCTATCTCTCAGAGAGGCAGCAAGCTGTACTCTGGCAGAACAGGCTCTCTAACCTCCTATCGAATACCATAGGGGTACCTCAAGGCTCCATATTGGGACCTCTCCTCTTTTCTATCTTCATAAATGACCTCTTCAAAGCCATCCCAGATGCCACCTGTATTCAATATGCTGATGATTCGACATTAGTCTGTACCGACTCATCCCCAGTTAATTTATTATCAAAACACAATCATGCTTTACAGCAGTAGAGAACTGGTTACTGGGACGTCAACTTATTCTTAATCCAAACAAAACCAAACTGTTAATCTTTTACCCCACTCATAAAGTCATACTCACACCTTTTACAATTCAATCCAAAAATGGGACAAACATCTCCCAGACTCCTACACTAAGCTTCTGGGAGTTACCATTGACAATAAACTTAAATATGATATCCATATTAATCAAACAATTAAAACCATTAACAAAAAACTTGGTTCGCTCTATCGAATAAAATCCTTTCTTACCCCAATAGCAAAATGGCCACTGCCCACTCCCATCTCCTCTCTACCGTCTTATATGCTTCCCCCATTTTTACTAATCTTAACATAACTGAATTAAACAAACTTACATGTTGCTTTAATCATATTGCTAGATTTGCAACTGGCATGCCCTATAGAACCCATCATTGTACCAACCTACAAAACCTGGGTTGGATCAATTCTAACCTTCTCCAGCAGAGCCAGCTCATAGTAGCATTTAAAATTCTTAAACAATCTGACAAAACCCCTGCTGAAAAACATAATCAAACCTTACAACAATCTCAATAGCTTACGCTCAAACAAACTATTAGCTCAAACGGTAAAATCCAACAACTCAGGGGTGATGCTCTCTTTGCCAATGCAATAGGAAAAATATGGAACTCCTTCCACCTAGCCTCACCATCATTTCCTCCATAAAACTCTTCAAAAGAGGCTACATCACCACCTCCAGATACACTGGCTCTGCCAGTGCATAAGCCCAGTCTGACTCCACCTAATCAAGTTTTTTTTCTCCTCCTTACAGGTCTAACTATGTAACCACTACCTCTTCACACATCTGTTTTCCTCTTATCCTGTTCCATGCAAATCTCTAATCTTTGCATACTACTCTAATACCCGTATTACTATAAGGGTCTATATAAAAGGAGAAAAATTTGTTATACTATGTGTTTTTTTATTTTGTTTCTTTTATATATTCTTGGAGGAATGAGTAGAAATATTCTAAAATGTCTCCTTTTTTTGTGTAACTACCTAATGAGAACAAATTGTATTATATCAACATATTGTATACCTATTTGTTAATGTTGGAGCTTTTCTCCCCGGGCCTCCGCTGAAAATGGACATGTATCCAGTCGGACTTTCCCGGTCAACAAATGTAAAATAAATAAATAAAATAAATAAATGTTGGAAAGCTTAAACCATAGTCAGCACTACTTGTACCAAAGCTAGAAATGTACCTTGAATCTAGACAAAATGTATCGCATGTATTAGAATTGTACAATGGAAGAATTGAAGAGACAAGGTGGGCTAAAATAAGCCCAAGGCCAGGTTGTTTTTCTCAAATGTTTTTGCAAGACAGCAATAATCTGACCATGTCAGCAATAAGCCTGGTAACATTTTCTGTGTAACATACAGAAAGCTGTGTCCAACTATATCAGCAGTAGATTAGTAACATTTTCTATGTGACATGAAGAGAACTGTATAAGAATAATATACTGACCACCAGAAATTAGACAAACCTTGTACCCACATGCTTTGTTTCCTCGCTGCAGGTAATAAAGGGTGCCTTGCTTGAACCTAACATGTATTGATCTTTGAAGTTTTTCCTTTTACAGATTGGTCCTTTGGACCAGAACCCTCTCTTCACCTCAGATCAGATGGCCAGGTGGCTGAAACCGTACGGGGAAGAAACCAAATCGGTTCTTCTTATATAAAAAGTCCTCTGACTGAATTGTCGTCAAAAGAGGCCAGCCACTTTCTGATCTGTGACTGAAGGACAGGTCTCCGCGAATCGGTGATCAATCACGTGGGCTCAGGTAAGGTGAGTCTACTTTTTTCTGTTTTCTGTTTCAGATCAGGGACTAGATGTGTACTGTTTTCTGTCAGATTGTATTTTTCTTACAGTCAGGGATAAAAAAAGAGTACTGTCTTGTCATAGATCAGGAGATACAGAATAAGTAGGCAGTCATTCTGAAGAGACTATAACAAAATCCGTGATACACATTAAAAATTAAGAGAAGTTACGTAACAATCAAAGGTAAAATAAAATGGGTAATAATTGCACAAAAACACCCCAGAGCCCGCCGTTAACGGAAGACGCAAAATATATGCAGTCGCAACGCGCCAATAATATTAGATATTTTTCAAAATGGGTTAATAAATATGAATTTGATGGAAAATTAGAAAAATCCTCGCTTATCAAACTTATCAAACAACTCAAAAACGATTCCAAGGGTCAGGTAAAAAAGCAACAGCGGTTAGGAATTCCTCAAGCACACAGGTGGCTGGAGGAAGTAAACCGTAGGGACCAAAGGAACAAAGATTCAAAAGCAATGTTTTTAGATAAAGAGGATAATAACTTAGTAATAGCATCAGCACCTCCGCCTCCCTTACCAGAATATGAAGTGAGTGAACAGGTTAGTCCACCCCCACTATATCCTGTGGTCACTAAAGATAGAGATATTATAAAACTAAAACTAACTAAAATCAGAGATCCCATTGGGACCAGGTCCCAAACAAAGGCAAATAATTCAGAAGAAGATATTGAGTTATGGCAAATAGTTAAGAATTCACAACCTGTAGGAGAAGAAGAAGAAATATGCCCGCTTATAGAAGTACTTAATCCTCAGGCAGGTCAGGACAATCAGGACCCAACTATTTTAGTATATAGACCCTGGACTCCGGAAGATATCCGGAAAGCCACTGAGGGAATTCCCCATCCGAAGATTAATTTTAGAAAATTCTCAGAAGACTTACAAGGAATGAGGTTAAGTTATAACTTAAACGGAGAAGAAGTAGAAAAAGTAGTTAGACAAATTGTAGGGCCAGATTGGTACATTATTTGTGGCAACTGGAACCCTCGTGACGCTGCACAAATACCCCTCCCACATAGCAGCGTAGAATTAGACACAAGAGTAAAAGGTCTTACAGACCGCATCTCTGAAAAATGGAAACCTAGGGCAGACTGGACTTGCATTAATCAATGCATCCAACAAGAAGGTGAAACAATTGACCAGTACTGTGCCAGATTGTTAGAATGTTTTAATAACCACTGTGGAATGCAGGTTCCTGAAGAGCAAATGCAAGATTCCCCATATGAACAGTAATTAAAGAATGCATTTTTGAAAGGCAGTAGTGCGCCTATAAGCAGTTTTATTACAAAACACATGGTAGACCATCGTACCAGTAGGTTACAATCATTACTTGAATATGCTAGACATGCCGAAAGGCATTTTAATAGCAAAAAGAAAAAGAAGGCTTAAGTATTTTCTGTAGAAGACGGAGCAGAAGTTTATGTAGTGCAGTCTGGGAAAAAGGGCAAGAAAAATGCACAGGGAAACAAGCAGTCTGATCAGTGATCAAAGGACTTTGAAGGGCGTAAGAAAAGGGAGAATGTTTTAAATGTGGAAAAAAGGGACATTTGGCAAGGGATTCCAGGAAAAATAAGAAGGCAACAACGGAAGACAAGGAAGATGAGGACTGACTATATGATAGTCAAGAATCACCAGAAGGGGCTAGTAAAGAAAGGACAAATAAGAATGTGAAAGAGGGAGTAGAGGAAGTGCAGAAAGTTAGTGACAATGAAGAAAACAAAATATTAGATCTAGCTTTGTTGAGCTTAGAGCTCTATTTAGCAGACAAGAAACCAGAAGTTACACTCTTGGTAGAAGGGAGGGAGGTTACATTTTTGTGTGATTCAGGGGCATCACGGACCCTGATACAACCCTCCAAACTACCAGAAAACATAGAGTCACCTGATTACATACTGGTCAAAGCAGCTAATGGACAGCTGTATCGGGAGCTTCTCTCCCAAAACATTGCAATAACTGATCCAGTTTCAGGATTAACACAGAAAAGCAAAATTGTAGTTTCTGCAAAATGCCCAGTAAATCTCTTGGACAGAGACCTCATGCAGATATTTGGTATAGCAGTAGCCCCAACCATACAGGGTATGGAAGCACAGAGACAAAATAATCCCTTTGTGGTGCAATCGGAGGGTGAAATGTTTTACTGGTACAGCCAGGACTTGGTTACGACTGGTCCAGGGACTGTGACCGTGAAACTAATGAGCATAGCCATCAGTAAGTTTCCCTCCCTTGACATTGACAAGCAACACCTGTTGCACTGTACCCTGTATTTTTGTAACACACCAGGACCTGATAAGGAATATGAGAAAGAATTATTTAAGAATCATACAAATAGATTGATGCTGCATAACCTGTACTGGGACACAGAAGGGAACAGTGTAGCCAGCTGTTCACTGCCCCAGGAGTTTTTTGCACTTTATAAATCTAATCGATTACCACATGTTAGTTTAACTAAAAACAAAAATATAAAATGGGCAGACCTAGGAGAAAAAGCCACGAGATGGGAGAAACAGACAGAGCTAGAACTGTCAGGACAGGGGATACAAGTACAAAATTTAATTGGATAACTCAGACCAACCCAGCTGTGCACTTACAATCTAGCAAAGACAGCTGATGGACACTTCTATTAAAGGAGGAAGAAAACGCCTTACGAGGTATACCAGAGACTCTCTGGTCAACAGGGAAATCAGATGTAGGACTCATTCATACAGCAGGGCCAGTCACTATCACGCCAAAGTCAGCATTCAGACCACAAAAAAGACAGTATCCCTTAAGAAAAGATGCAGAGGCAAGGATAAAGCCTATTATAGCATCCTTACTTAAAGGAGGGATACTAATAGAATCTCCCGATTCGCCATGTAACACACCCTTATTTCCAGTTAAAAAAGCCAATGGAGAATAGAGTATGGTCCAGGATTTGCAAGCTGTAAATGACGCGGTAATACCAAGGGCACCCATAGTGCTAGATCCACACACCCTGTTGAATGACTTAAAACCTCAACAAAAGTATTTTTCTGTGGTAGACATTAGCAACGCATTATTTTCGATACCGATACACCCTGATAGCCAGTATTGGTTTGCATTTACATTTCAGGGAAAAAGATATACATATACACGCCTACCACAGGGATATTGTGAAAGTCCAATGATATTCTCACAAGAAATGGCAAGCAACTTGTCGGGATTCAACCCACCAAGAGGTAGCCAGGTTTTACTTTATGTTGATGACATTCTGCTGGCGGCCCCCACCCAGCAGGATTGTAAGGAAGATACCATAGCACTTCTACGATTTTTAGCTGCTGAGGGACATATGGTAAACAAAGACAAACTGCAGCTCTGGAAAAAAACAGGTTAAATACCTAGGATATGTAATATCCAAGGAAGGTAGAATGTTAGATGAGGACAGAAAAGTAGCAATTTTACAAGCACCAAAACCCACTACAAAGAAGGAAATGATGTCCTTCCTGGGTACAACTAATTTTTGCCAAAGCTGGATTCCAAACTATGCTTTGGAATCAGCACCCTTAACTGACCTTATATATAAGACGCCTATGGCAGCGCAGGATTTGTTACAATGGACACCAGAGGCAGAGTCTGCTTTTTGTAAACTAAAGCAGTTAATAGCGTCCTCACTAGTTCTGGGATTGCCAAACTATCATAAACGATTTTTCAAGACTGTAGATTGTAAGCAGGGTTACATAACATCAGTATTAACACAACAGCATGGGGATAAGCAATGCCCCATCGCTTACTATTCATCACAACTGGACCCAGTGGCACAATCCTTACCCCACTGTGTACAAGCAGTAGTTGCAGCTGCAATGGCAGTGCAGGCTTCAGCCTCAGTAGTCTTGTTCCACCCTCTCACTTTGAGAGTGCCCCATGCAGTCGCGATCATTTTACTGCAAGATAAAGTGGCATATCTCTCCCCTGCTAGGCATCTTTCCTGCATGACTATATTGTTGAGCCAACCTCATATGACAATTGAACGATGTACAACTTTGAACCCTTCTACGCTGCTCCCAACCCCTGCAGATGGCACACCCCACCGCTGCCTGCTGGTAATTGAGCAAAAGACCCTACCTAGAAAAGATCTCATGGACGTCCCCTCTGATAATGCCGAGGTGACATATTACATGGATGGCTCGTGCAAAAGGGGTCCTGCAAGAAAAAACCTAGTAAGATATGCAGTAGTCTCTGATACTGAGATTGTAGAAGCAAAATCTTTACCACACTATTTATCTGCACAGGCAGCAGAATTGAATGCCCTGACATGGGCATGTACCCTAGCAGAGGGTAAATGTGTAAACATCTTTACTGACAGCCAGCACGCTTTTTCCACTATACATGTGTTTGCACAACAGTGGAAAAACCGGGGAATGATAACATCTACTGGCAAACCTATAAATCATGCACAGTTTATTTTAGATCTTTTAGAATCTATTCAGTTACCTCAGAAAGTGGCCATTTGCAAATGTACAGCTCACACCAAGCAACAGGATAGGATTTCAAAAGGTAATGCAAGAGCTGATACAGCTGCAAAACAAGCGGCCACAGAAGTATTTATTTTAAATAAGGAATTGCAACCATCTGAAACCTTAGATCTAGACATGTTAAAAACAATGCAGACACTCACTACACAAGCTGAAAAACAGCGATGGATAAAACGAGGAGCAATCCTCGAAAAAGGGCTATACATCTCTAAAGAAAGAAAACCGATACTACCCTCTAATTTGTTTTGCTATGCAGCATTGTTGAGCCATGGGCAATGCCATGTCTCAACAGGGGGGATGGTACAGCTGGTGATCCAAGTGTTCACAACATACGGATTTACAAACTACTCTAAAAAAATTTTGTTTGATGTGTCAGATTTGTAACAAACATCATGCACAGGGGGCGATAAAGCCCAAGTAAGGGAGTTTCCCCACACCACCATATCCATTTCACACTATCTGTATGGATTTCATAGAATTGAACAAATGTGAAAATAAAAAGTATTGTCTTGTCATTATAGATATGTTTTCCAGGTGGGTGGAAGCCTTTCCAACCAAAAATCCGGATGCAGCTACAGTGGCAAAAGTACTTGTCAAGGAAATTATTCCTAGGTTTGGCATTCCGGAAAGAATCTACAGTGACAATGGTACACATTTTGTAAATCAAACCATACAGCAGTTAAGTAAGGTATTTCTTTAAAAATTAATTGTGCATACCATCCACCGTCTGCAGGGCTAGTTGAAAGGCATAATGATATATTAAAAAGCAAATTGAGAAAATGAATAGCTGAGACAGGAAAAACTTGGTTGCACTGTTTACCCCTGGCACTGTTGAGCATGAGAACTGTCCCTACAGCAAAAGGATTGACTCCTTTTGAAAAACTGTTTGGAAGAGCTTATTATACACCCCAGTGGAAACTTCTCATGTCATCAGACCAGGAAGCCGATTTTACACTAGCTGAATATATGAAAAAGTTATTGAGTTCTAAACATCTGTTGCAGTCAAATTCTGTTTTAGATAAAAAACAAACCTAAACTTTGGAAGTGGCAGTGACTCCAGGAGACTGGGTATGGATTAAAATCGTAAAGCGAAAGAACTGGGCATCGCCAAGGTGGGAAAGTCCCTACCAAGTGCTTCTTTCAACACCTACTGCAGTCAAAATAGCAGAACGAGCTTTGTGGATACACCTGCCGGTAAAGAACATTGAATTGGACAAAGATCTTACCTCTCCATCGGGACCCTAAGCACAAAGTCTGGCTACAAAGGGGGGTCAGATCAATAGGACTGATCCGTCTCAACCCAGTGAAGAAACCATCGGTGCTGAAGGTCCTATTAGGGCAGAGAGTAAGATCACGTGTCCAAAATAAGATGACGGAATCCAGTAAGATCCAAATACACCTACTTGGAAGAACCAGAGAAAACGGAAATGCAGAACAACCATTTCCAGAAAAAGATTACATGACCATCCTGTTGACTGTACTGGTGACAATAATCTTTTTATTGTGGCCATTTCTTTTCTCAGCCACACAAGTAGAACTAAATAAGCATGCAGAGTGGCACCCGAACTTTAATACTTACCAGGCAATTAAATATGTGTATGCTGAAACCTTCAATGTTTCAAATTGCTGGATTTGCACGGCTTTACCAACAGCATATGGGGGGCTACTGTTAACTGCAGTTCCCCTAGGGGCTAACAAGACCTGGGAAGACTTAATCCATGATACATCAGATGTCACATCAAAAGATAAGGTAGCATTGCACTTGTCTATTCTACAGAAAGGAACTGTGTGTTTTTATAAGAATAATACAGTCAAGGTGGGTTGGAGCTATTGCACTGTAACTGTTCCCTATAGATGCTACACTAAATCCGATAACATCAAATTCTATTGCAACACGAGCTATGATTAATTTGTTGAACTGATGCATAGGACAATTAAAGAAGTAAAACTTAATGCTGATCTCTACAAACAACTGTCTATAATCGACAGAAAAATGTTTCATGCAGAGCAAGGGTATAGTAAAGTTACTACTAAAGTGGAAGATTGTTACATTATATGCGGAAGAAAAGCATATAAATGGCTACCTGAGAATTGGTCCGGCAGTTGTTTTTTGGGATACCTGGTTCCGGCCATACGACACATGACAGTTTTACCTTAAGGGAAGATTCGGAATGCCCGAGAAATCAAGAAGCCTGTCAATCCAGTGGGACAAATCAATGCACCCTGGAAATGCCATCATGACTTAGGCCCTGGAAATAACAAAGGACTATCACACATGGAGCTGAGTGATACTGTCATACCGTGGGCAGGCGTATTACCAGCTTATGGAGCATCAAAAATCAATCTGGGAACTGAGAAAATTGTCTAAGCTTCTCGAAAGAATGAGTAATGCAACCTTTTCTGCCCTAGAATTGGTAACCGATGAACTGACTGCCATGAGAACAGTGGTACTTCAAAATCGCATGGATCTTGACTTCACCCTAGCAGCGAGAGGAGGTATTTGCGCTTTAATCCAGGAGGATTGCTGTTCATATATTCCTGACCACAAACATGAGATAGACAACCATCTTGAGGTAATCCAGCAGGTGTCGGCCATAACCAAACCAGGACCAAATCCATTGACGGACATTTCCCAGAAATTGTTTGGGGGGTGGGGAAGTATCCTGATGAACATTCTGATTGCCATCTGTGTAGGGATAGCTCTACTGATGGTGTGTGGGTGCTGCTGCATTCCCTGCATAAAAGGACTAATCAAAAATTTTGTAGACATTTCAGTTTCGGAAACCTTATACCAAGATGCCGAACTTGAAGAGTTACTGAAAAATTGAAAATGCTTTCAGGGTTTAAACTAAATGACTCTCTTAACTGCAAATCCTGAGTAGGAAGAGGTTAAGGAAAGAAAAAACTGTTTATGCTTGTTTTGAAAGTAGAATAAAAGTATTAAAAGGGGGGAAATGTTAGGAAAATGCATAATAGCAAAGTGCATGCTTAGTACATTAAAGGCTTAAAAGGGTTAATACATTTATTCTGTTCATACTGCATGAATCTGCACAGCTATTAGAAACTTAATAAAAGACACTTTATTCTGCTTATGCAATGAAAATATGTGCAGCTACTGGAAACCTAATAAGAGACATTCTATTTCTGCTTATGCCATGAGAAAATGTGCAGCTGCTAGAAGTCTTGATAAAGAAAACAATAGATGTTTGAAAGCTTAAACTATAGTCAGCACTACTTGTACCAAAGCTAGAAATGTACCTTGAATCTAGACAAAATGTATCGCATGTATTAGAATTGTACAATGGAAGAATTGAAGAGACAAGGTGGACTAAAATAAGCCCAAGGCCAAGTTGTTTTTCTCAAATGTTTTTGCAAGACAGCAATAATCTGACCATGTCAGCAATAAGCCTGGTAACATTTTCTGTGTAACATGCAGAAAGTTGTGTCCAACTACTTCAGCAGTAGATTAGTAACATTTTCTATGTGACATGAAGAGAACTGTATAAGAATAATATACTGACCACCAGAAAGTTAGACAAACCTTGTACCCACATGCTTTGTCTCCTTGCTGCAAGTAATAAAGGGTGCCTTGCATGAACCTAACGTGTATTGATCTTTGAAGTTTTTCCTTTTACAGAGATCAAGAGAAAAGAGCAGCCCCCCTTGTATAAACAGGAGCAGAAGATTATACAAAAAAGATATGTCATTTAAAAAATAAAGTGGAGGATGGGAAAGGTCTGCCAGCACATGCATATATTTTAATATATGTACATGAGCTGTTAACAAGCTTCATCCTGTAGCCTAGGGTTTGATTCCCTCAGCCTCCATTTGCCTACTTTGTGACTGTGAGCAAGGTACTTAGACAGACAGTGGTCTGTGGCCTCTCAGTGCTTAGTTCTCATGTTCAATTTTTGCTGGGGTCTTTCTTTACATGTTCTGTATGTTTTCCATTGTAACTGCATTGGTTTTCTTCATGTGCTCTGATTTCTTCTCAGATCCCAAAGACATGCTATAGGTGAACTGGACCTTCTCCATGTTGAATTTAGATGTGAATGGTGTGGTGTGTATGTGTGTGTGAGGCACATGTGTGTGTGTATGCGTGCATCCTTTTACAAACTAAAATCCTATCTGAGATTAATTTTCTGCCTTGTGCACAGTGCAGGGATAGGCTCCAAGTACACCATTGCTGTTACTGAATGAATATTATTTAATGTGATTTTTAAAAACTCATGATACAGTTTAACAAGTGGCTCGGGTGGCTGAAACAGCCAGGTGGGGTGAGCAAGAGAAGTGTAGCTTATACTGGCTCCCTTACCCGGAAGGGCAGATTGTAGTGGCCCTACTCCCTGTGATGATCTGATGCACCAGGTGATTGGTGTAGACTGCTTTTTCTGAGAAAAGGCTCTGGGTTGAGGGACTTCTGTAGGACCATCTGTGTCAAAACAGTAGCCCATATGGAGGCATGTAGAGGAATGGGTATAGTTCTATGTCAGGGGCAGAAATAGCCTCTCTGGGGTGACACGGATGTCCACTTTACCTCCATAGGGCAGGGATATGGTTGCATAAAATGTGCCCAGTGGTTGCCATAGTGATGATTAGCTCCATGACCTCACAGAGAATGGATGGGCTGGGAGTGACTGACATCCCCTAAAAATTTGAATGGGCCAAATGGATCTTGGCAGTCAGAGGCATACATAAAAAAATAATAGTTTATTACCTTGTAAAAACATAAAAAAATGTAAACTTAACCTGTGGCTAAAGGTTAAAGGAAATACGCCATAGGATGTGCAGTAAAACCACACTTTTTGATTCCATTCCCACATGCTGACAGTCATGGTGTAAATGTGAAAATATTACACATATTAACAGTACATGTTTACATATATTAATAATGTATACTTGTTCATTAATACTACAGTAATGACATCACTTTTCAGAAACAGTAAAGAAGCAATTGATTCATGAATTGCACATGTCAGAGAGCCTGCCATCTACTTGAACCCATCACTTTTACAAGTTATATATATTTTTTTAAATAAAAGTGGTAGAAGTTGAGGGGGTACAAGTGGAGGCAGTGCCTTAAGAGGAATACTCACATCTTTTTAATTATCACCAATGTAAATTCATTAATTAAAACCTCAGTAATAAATATCTTCTTTCAGTAGCATAAGAAATGGAATCAGTTAATGTACTGCACATCTCAAGGGGCTGTCACCTCTGACATTCCAGATTTTATTAAAAACACACAAATAATAGTTTTCAAAAGTGGAATATTTAAGGGAGTGGCAGCTTTTTCATATGTAGTGTCTCTTTATGTACAGTACAACTTCTTAATTCTTAAAAAGAAACATCTGCAGAATTATTGTTAACTGCAATGCTTTGAACAATGTCTGATCAAGGAATTAAGGCTTGTGTAATTGTTTAATTACTGATGAAAAACAACTTTATTTGCTGTTTTTTCCTTACATGTGCAAAAGGCCCTGCCAATCAAAACAGAGTCACAATGATTAATCATTGTCAAAAACTTGGGGGTATGGTGGGTTAAGTCTGCTAATGATGTATTTTTATTTTATTTATTTAACTATTATTTTGCAGTCAGCACTTTGCTTACTTTCTTAAAATAAGGAATATTGCAATTAGTTTGCTTCAGCTTATGGGTATGTTTTTGGAAGTAGAAGCCATTATGAAGGCTAATTTGTAGAAAAATACAGGTGCTAGAAAACACAACCTCATGTACTTACAGCAGAATTTAAAACCAAGGTTTGATTATAAAATCTGTGATTTGGTCATTTGTTGATAAGACAAAAAACATAAAAATGAACTTCTTTATTTTGATTATGAAGGACAGTCCAGACCTGCTGTACTTTAGCTCACTCTAAAATCCAAGCTGTTATACTAAGAATATATTATCAAAAATAAACTGAATATATTGTCTCACCAAGATTACAAAACTAAGGGGCCCTAAAACAGAAAAGACTAGTATTCCATTTGATGATTAGGGGGGCAGTGATTAGTAAGAGCACCCCTGCATCATGGAATTCATTATCATTTCAGGAACAGAGTAATCCAAACTGTGTCATATTTAAATCCAGGTTATGAGAATATTTAATTGAAGGCTACACTTTTCAGTGTTTCATAGGCAGTGGATGACAGACTACTGATTAATCCATAGAAATTTGGCACTCTACTCTGAGCTTACATGTAGGATCCTCTCCTTGACATGAATTGCGTATTATGTGTAATTGTTTTATTAATATGTTGTCCTGTTGAAGTATGTTGTAGTTGTTACTGGTAACCTTTACAAACCGGCTGCTCTATAGCCTCCATCAATATTGCCTATTTGTATATGTACCACTGCTTATTTCTCATGTGACTGGTATCACATTTAATAGATGTGGAATATTGTTTTTGCCTATCTTTACGTGAAATTGTCTGTTCTTGTTACAGTGTGCAATGTAGCTGGGGTCATGGCGGAAAAAGGTTTCTGGACCAGTTCACCTGCCCATTTTACAAACAAACAAATAAATAAATAAAAACTGAACAAATACAATGTCCCTGATGTTTGATAAACATATAACATCAGGAATCAATAGCTTCATTTGTTCTCATCTAGGCTTCGTCACACATAAATAATGATGACCCGTGCCTTTTTAGTCATTTGGATTCAAGATGTAATGTAGACCATTCGGCTAACTCTTTTTTACCTAAAAGTGATATTAAAAGTGAAAAGAGAAGTTGGCCCAAACAACTTTAATTCATACGTCTAAGCTACAGACTTTCATCACAGACACATACCAAAGTTCTGCTTCCAGTTCTCTTGCATTTAACTTTTGCAGCCTGGAGGATCACTTGTTAACTCCAAATAACTATCTCCTTTGTTCACTGTGTTTAGAAGGAAAATAATAGACAGCTGATGGCATTTAATTCTGAATGAACCAGCTTTTTTCATTAGTGTGAAAACAAAGGCCTTATACTGCTGCTTGTCCAGTTCCTTCCTTTCCAGAATACCCATCCTGTTTTCCCGTTATGGGCCTGGCTTTGTCATCTATCAAGTTGCATTTATCTACTATTTCTGACTGTTGTAATGCATCATGCTAATGCTGGTACCAGAAGGAGTGCCAAGTGTGTGGCACAGTAGGGCATGGCTATGGCTGCTAAGCACTTGGTACTCAGGCTAGGTAAAATGGCTTAGGAATATCTGAGGGTGTAGAACAAAAGCAATAACGATTAGGGGAAAGTAGGTTTTTGGGTTTGAGTACCTTTAAAAGAGCTTGTGTAGGATTACAGGTAAATTGATTTCAGCAGGTCCAAGTATTATTCAAGATGAAGTATCTGGATACCCTTGGGGACACGGACTGAACTTGGCTAGGCTTGCAAGGGCCCTGGGGCTGTTAGCCTAGTTACCGCCTATGATCCTATGATTCTATGGTAATAAAGCAGAAGTCAGAGAAGCTGAGGAGTCAGTGAAGGAGTCATAGGGGAAGACAACTGGGTTTTCTATGTTCCAGGTTCCAGATGAATCTGGAAAGTTTTACTGAGGAGAGTGACATACTGAGGCCAGAACAGGTGGCTTCAGGGTGGTTAGTCTTTTTCAAGTGGTTTTGACTGTTGGTGGATGTCCTGGTGACACAATGCATATTCTTGGACATAGCAATGAGGCAGACACATTGTTTGCTCATCCAAATACTGAACTACACTTCTCATGGACAAGTGGTGACCCAGAAATGCTGCTTTTTTCAGTAATGTATTGGTTAAGACGCTTTTCTTTATTTTGATGTCACATACTTTAGGTTGTACATAGCATTGCTTACTAGAGACTTTTGAGCTATTTTACTTTATGAACTTAAGCAGTGTTGCTGTTTTATACCTGTGATTCTATCAAACTCGTACCACAAAGAACAGTATACAAGTATACTGCACTTTAGAGCCTAATTACTAAAGGACTTTAAAAATGAACACCATACATCAACAAAAGTTTCATTATGGAGTCTGTGTGTTTTATGTTTGGCACTATTGTTGCTTAACAACCAAAGTAAAAAAAAGACTGTGCGTTAATTTTCTCCTTTGAATATATTCAGTTATCAATGGCTGAAATTGCCAGGAACAACCTCTTTTGACAGAGACACGTTTAATTATTTCAGGTCACTCTCCAGGGTTAGCTGTTGTTTTTGTTGTCTTTCGGCTTTTCCCGGTTAGGGGTTGCCACAGCGGAACTCCGGTCCACTAATTTTTGGCAGTAGATTTTTATGAACGCCGAGGTGCCAGCTCGATGTTCAACCTTCAACAAAGGCATGCCCATTTACACATGTCTTTCGAATACCCACCCAACTGCGGGGAGGACATGCAGACTCCACACAGAGGGCACTCCCCGCACTCCAGCTGAGAATCAAGCGGGAGAACCTCTTGCTGTGAGGCAACAATGCTACCGCTGCACCACTGTGGAAGTCACCCTCTAAGGTTAGTCTTAGAGTAAATTACTTATTATTGAGTGCACCTGAATAACTGGGCAAGATACTTGAGACCATTGTGTGATATTTGGTCATTCATGCTCTTCAGTGCGAATCTTAGAAAGAAAGAGAGAGTCAAAGAGTCTTGTACAGTGTCCTTTGTTTTTAATAATTAATTCTTTTTGGTTAAAGGCTGAAGTCAAATGCTGGCTGTCTGAGTGCCACGTAGAAGTGTTCAAATTAGCTAAGCTAGTACAGCAGGGTTGGATGTTTAACAGACATTTTCATATCACCCAATGTTTTGATGCCCCTGTCACTACATTTTGGTTTTGGTTAGCAAAACCTTTTTTTTCCTCCTTGCAGCTGGCCATTAGTTGCCACCAGGGCCTGTCATCAATGATCAGTTGTACTGGGCACTCCCTTTCCTTCTCCAGGCTTGGTCTGTCCCATGCTTGAGGCTAGTGAGGTTTGAGTCTCCTGGTGCAGTATCATGTCGCTGTCAAAGAGTGTTTTGGTTTGCTTTGTGCCCTAACTTCCTTACCCCAGGCACACACTTTTTGATGTCTGGAGGGTAGACATGCAATGAGGACATGCTGGTGTATTATCCTTTCTGTTTGACAACTCAGTCAATGTCCTCCACTTATTCCACGTTTAGAACAATGTCCCTCTCTCTGCATCTCCCTGGCCACCACCAATGATCAAATGCAATGCCATTTGCTTTCAACTACAGACTGCACCCCCCCCCCCAAAAAAGCCACTTCTGGCAATCACGTCTTATGTGTGATTGCCAAAAGTGGTGAAATAGCAGCCACAGCAATTTACTTTCACTTGTTGCTATAGGGCAACCCACCCCATGTCATTTGCTATAAAAATAAGTAAAACAAATACAAGTGTAGTATGCTGTAGGCAGCATGAACTATTACTACTATCCACAGGTATGTCTACTTTCATTCAAATATGAAAGATCAGTTACAATAATGCATTTCTGTCTCCAGCCCTCACCAGGCCACAATGATCAATTTATTATGATCATCCTAATTGTTCTTTGCTTTGTGATTGCCAAAATTGGTAAAAAATAGCCATACATTGTATTTTTTGTTGCTGTCACTGCCGCTGTTGCTCCTGCTTTGTACCACCACATTTTGATCATAATAAAAGTAAAAAAAAAAAAAAAGGAAAGAAAAACATGTATTCTGCTACGGGTAGTATCTACTGTTACCACTGCCCACAATTCTGAATGGTTTCCTGACAGAAATTAAAATTAAGCACACATTCCAGAAGAGAACACTGTCTTGAAGGTCTGCACATTTGCTTCTCCTGGTAGTCTTCAGTTATACGACTAGAGATTGCCTGGAAAGTACTGCAATCAGTTTCTAAGAGCAGTAATAGGACATGGGTTGGTCATCCATGATCTATCATGTCCATGAGGTGGAAATGAGAAATCATGATAATAAATAGCATGACCTCCCACTTTTGCCTTAAAGTTCCCATTGATTGCAGATGCAGACAGGGCTTTTAGTGCAAGTTTTCATTTTATATTTTATTCATTTTTTTACAGCTGAGCCCAGAGTTAAGGGCATGGTTGGCATTTGTGTTTAAAGTGTATGAAGAGGTGCTTCACCCCCCCCAACATATGGTTCTGTCACCTTTGTTTCAGATATATTCTGTGTCTTTGTGTTTTACATTTTTTTCCCACTTGCCTTGACATACTGATCTGAGCTCCAACAGGTCAGTGAGCAGCATCTGGCAAACTCACAGAAAAAGTCTACTTGAACTTTAAATTTAAATTATTAAATAGTACAAAGTTTAATATGTATATGTTCCACCAGCAGCCGATTGATCCAATAAAGGCAGCAACATTTCAGAAAGTTTGCCAGGTAGGATTTATCTTTGCCTTGATCTATGAATGGAATGTTGGTATAGGTTAGCTAACATGTAGACAGAAGAATAGCTAAGGCAGCAAAGCACATTGGGTGAGATTTTAAATAATTAATTTCATGGCTTTTTCTTGTTGAGCTTTTTGTGTAAGTGCTATCTGATATGAAAACAGCCAAGAGACTATGTCAAATTACATGCCTCTGTACTACTGGAAAATGAAGTACTTCCTTTCTTAGTAAATAATGCATTATCAAAACATAGGGGGTAATTCAATAAAGCCTACACGGAGTCATCTGCCATGTAGGCATAGTTGCATGGCCCCAACACTGAACATGGCCGCTGAGTGATCCAATAAGCAGGGTGGAGGAGCATGCATGAGTGTGCGGACACGGAAGTCCGTGGAGTGCAAATCACCTCATCTACTGGTGAAATTCATACAAATGAGGGAGATTTGTGATCCAATAAGCAGAAAGGCACCCGTGTAGGTGCCGTGTTGTTGCAAGAAATGTACGAGGATAGAAACCGTGTACCGGACTGTAAAATTTAAACAGGAGCTGTAAAAGCCAAAAAAAAATGGTGGATATTGCACTGTAGGCATGCAAATGGCCAAAACTATTGCCAGTGAATCCATAAAGCAATGCAAATCATTAAAAAATATAATTTTTTTAAATACATATTTTGCGTTTAAGCGGCACACAGCAACATGCAAGGATGCCATTATGCAAAAAAAAAAAAAGTTTAAAAACTGAAAATTAGACCTTTTCAAAAATATTGCATTATAGTGCCCAGCATGCAGTCATACAATGGCAGGTTTCAGTGATTGCTAAGAGGCAGGCCCTTGAGTAGTGAAATATCCAGGGTATATTCAGTTGTGTGTATGTAAATGAGCTAGGGTTATTGAATAGCAAAAAGGGCCACCAACCATGTCTACAGGTACAACCCGTGGTAGGGCTAGAACCATGTAGGTAGTAGTAGACAAGTTAGCTTACATCAAAAGGGTGTGTGTCTTTCTATGTTTAAGTGGATTGGAGCTTAGCATTGCCTGTTTGCACTTAGCTAAGCACAGCTAAGCACGGGTGTGTGTCTGATGCTGCCAAGCTCTGCTTAGCTCCGCATTGTGTATTTTAGCTGGTTAAAGAAAAGCTAAGTGTGCCCTTGCAAAGGGGAGGGTCCAAACTGCTGAGCACTGTTTACACTAGCACTGCGGGTTTGCGCAGCGAGCCTCAATGCTTAGCAGTGAAAACAATTAAAAAATAAAAGGAAATTGCCTGGGAAAGCCAATCAAGTATAAATGACTGATAAGCCCTGTTACACTGACAGTGGCCCATTCAAAATCCTCAATGATAACCATGGCAGGTGGAATGCATCATAGTCGGCCAATCACACAGGCTGCTTCTGCAGCACACCAGTATGAAGTATACATACACTCTTCAGTCTAATTTTTCCCATATAGTCCAGATACAGATTTGCTGTATCCAGGACTGTTTGTAAGCTTCTGAGCCCCCAAGCCTTTCTGTGTTGGAGGGAAGCCTTCTAGCTTAATTTTGTTTCTTAGAACTAGCCAGTTTTCTAGTTTCAGCACTCAAATCTGTTTCTTTGAGCTGAGCACTTGTTCAGAACTCATTATAAGCACTAAATAAGCTACAAATTAGTACAGCACTCAACTTTCCTCACTTGTTTAGAGGAAAGCAGTTTTTAGTACTTAATAAATAAGCACCTATCCAGGCATGTCTAAGGGTCAACTCCCAATGTTTTCTCCTGTCTACCTGATGAATCTGGGCATCTTGGGGCAATGCAGCAATTGCCTCATGTACACAGACAACCCTCTCCTCCTACCACCCAACACTACAACCTGTGAGAGATGCACTTATATAGCCAAACTGAAAGCAAAGCTCTCTTCACCCAAGACTGGACTAGACAGTCAAGAGGAGAAGGTAAACACTTGCACCACACCAAACTCATAGTCCCTCAAAAACCTACACCACCAAAACACACACATAGAAACACAAAACACACATCTACATTCGGGGAGGCTCTCAATAAAAATCTACCCAAGCAACAGGGACCTCCAAAGCAGAAACATAAGCAACCGCCACCCACCCAACACAACCCAAATGATACGTAGCATACAAACTCAGTGTGCCACTCAACCACAGCCCATAAGGCATAACAACGTACCCAGCACTCTAGTCATGGGTGACTCTATAGTCAGGCACACTGCTGTTGCACTCACCATGCTAAACAAGGAGAAAGTTACTGTCAGCTGCCTGTCAGGTGCCAGGATCCGCCACATAACGCATGCACTCAGGTCACTCCACAACAAGTACAAATATGACTCTGTCATTGTCCATGTTGGTGTGAATGACCTGAGACATACCTCCCTGGACTACATGAAAAGAGACATGGAGGAGCTGGCCGATCTTGTAGCCCAGGCAGGTATGACTCTAGCCCTGAGTAGTATCCTGCCATCACCCAGAATGATACCACAGTATAAGGACAAAATGATTGACTTCAACAATTGGCTAAGTTTCTGGTGTCATTCTAAGGGGAACCAGTATCTGTGTGCCTGGGATGACATAATCGACAGACCACGATGCTTTGCCAGAGATGGCCTGCACCTGTTGCCCTTAGGATTCCGGATACTGGCTAAGGCTCTTGCCACCCCTATAGTGCCTTTTTTTAGGCAAGGTTCAAATGACACATTCACCACCGTAACAGGTACAAGCAAGCAAAATCTGAGGGTAATGCTACTTAATGCTAGAAGTCTAAACCTCAAAATGCACTCACTCGAGGCACTCCTTAAAATGGAGAACATCGACATCTGTGCAGTGACAGAGACCTGGTTCAAGGCTCCAGAGAGCACCCCTGCATTACCAGGCTATAATTCATACCACACCATTCGGCCACCTAACCTGGACTGAAACACTAAAGGTGGAGGCGTGTCCATATTCATTAAGGATATCCACACCTCTAGGCTAGTTGCTCAGCATAATGCATCCGAGAGTATCCAAGTGCAACTAACTGGGCAAGACCGCAATCCAAATACAGATCCCCCACCATGCCCCAGGATTCCAACTCCTCATTTCTTGATACAACAGAAAATATTAGGGTACAACCTAACACCCTAATAATGGGCGATTTCAACTACCCCACCATTAACTGGGAAAACTACTCATGTACCAACTCTTGTGCTCAACGTTTTCTGGAATTCATAAATTCCAACGCCTTGGATCAACTTATCCACACCCCCACCAGAGGCAGCAGTATCCTAGACCTGGTCATTACCAACATGGGCAACCGGTGTTTCACACCAGAGGTCAATTCCTCATTGGTTAGATCCAACCACAAGCTAATCACCCAAGACATCCAAATCCCACCCCCGCCCCCATTAGGGAAACCACCGTAAAAAAATTCTCCAAAGCCAACTTCATGCTTCTTAAGACAGAAGTGGCAAACCTCATGACACCCATGCTGACAGACAATAGAGATACGACTGCTGAATCCTATACAAATGCACTTTATAAGCACTTACACGAGTGCATGGGTCATGCAATCCCTAACAGAACCAAGATGCTATCCTCCAAAAAAAGAAAGCCAATCTGGTGGTCCCCTGCCATAAACAAATTCTACAACAGAAGAAAGAAACTGTTGCAAAAAAGAGTAAAATCCTATGACTGGAGGAACTCCGTGGTCAGCCTCAGTAAGAAGCTGAGATCCCTCATAAAATCCTCCAAAGCTAGTTATGAAAACAAAATCTCCACTGATTCTAAAGGCAACCACAAAGCATTCTATAGCTATGTCAAGAATCTCAATGGTAACACTCAGATCTGCTCTGAGTTACAGCACAATGGTACTAAATATAAAGAACCAACTGATGTTTCCAACATCCTGGCAGATTGGTTCAGTGCTAACTTTTCCCCTCTCTTACCCTCTAAAGGGCCCATCTCTATACCAGAAGAATGCAAAATCCTGTAATCACAGCTGCACAGGTAAAAAACACACTCTCCAAAGCCAAGAACACAGCATCCATGAGACCTGACAACATCCCAGGCTGCATTCTACATGAACTACAGAACAAACTGGCACCACACCTAAGTACCATGTTCAATCCTAGCCTCACCTCAGGCTTTGTGCCCACTGAATGGTGCACAGCAATGGTTATACCACTCCACAAAGGGGGAGCCACCACGGAACCCGGGAACTACCGCCCCATTAGCCTGATCAGCCTGGTCTGCAAGGCTATGGAACATATCATCATGGAACTTATAAACAGTGACATTGCTAATCTCCAAACTCTGGACCCTACCCAGTTCGGGTTTGTAAAAGGCAAATCATGTCTCCTAAACCTGATAGACTTCTTTGAAGCAGTCACCAAAGCCGTAGATGAGGGTAAGGTGGTCCACACAGCTTATCTAGATCTCGCCAAGGCTTTTGACACCATCCCCCACTCTGGAATTATAGATAAACTCATTAAACTAGGTATAAATCCCTAGGTCACAAGATGAGTTGCCAACTGGCTCACTGACAGAACCCACACTGTGAAAGTAGCAGACTCTAAATCCAACTTCAGACTAGTGACAAGTGGAGTACCACAGGGTTCAGTACTAGGTCCTCTCCTGTTTGGTATCTACTTCTCTACAGTACAGGTTAACACAGAAGGTCTTTGGCTAACAAAGTTCACAGATGACTGCAAACTAGGAGCCATAATCAAAACTCCTAATGATGTGGACATCCTACAAAAGGGCCTCACTGAGACAGATGCCTGGTGTCAAAGCCATGGCCTCAAGCTCAATGCCAAAAAGTGCATTGTCATCCCTTTTTGTAAAAACTCTGTACGCATGAACTACCACATAGGCAGTAGTCTACTTAACACTAAAAGTGTGATAAGAGACCTTGGGATACAGTTGGACAGTAGTCTCTCCTTTGATAATCACATTGCCACAGTAGTCAGGAAATCCTTCTACGTGGCACGCCTAATCACAGAAGGTTTCTCATCCAGGAATAAAGAGGTCATTGTTCCCCTCTACTCATCACTCATTAGACCCATTATAGAGCACAACGCCCCTTTTGGTATGTACCTCACAAGACATCTACAACAATGGGAAAGGCCACAGAAATACCTCACAGAGAGGATTACTGGCCTCAAACAGATGGCGTATGCAGACCGTCTCAAAAAACTCCAGCTTTACTCTGTCGCATATCGCCTACTCAGAGGTGATCTCTGCCTAACATACAAAGCTATGTCACACCCAGAGCTGTTGGACATGCTCCGCTTAAAGAAATCCCAATCCCTCCGAGCTACATGCTCAATGGACCTAAATGTTGTCACCACAATAAACAGAACATGCTGGAGGGATAGATTCCTGACCCAGAGACTTCTCATACTCTGGAACAAACTACCTGTCTATATCAAACAAAGCTTCTCATTAGCACTCTTCAAGAAAAATCTTGATGATTGGATGGGAGATTGGAAATTCACCCCTGGGATCACTTATTTGGCTCTGCTTGACAGGGGCACAGGAAAATAATTTTCTTGGGTGGCAAAAGCCAGGGTACCATTTGGCTAGGCTTATATAGGCCCTAGGGCCAATAGCCTAGTACCTACCTATGAACCTACTCTGCGCCATTGGAGTACACACATGGGAATTTTAACTGACAAAATGATAGGAGCTGCTGCTGCTCTGCTACATGTGTATGTGCTAGAGGCTGAGGACAATGATGATGATGCTGATGCTGACAATAGGCCCAGACTGAGAAGGAGAAGAGTGTTCAGGCCCAGGGTAATCTTCCAGGGGCTACATGAGCTGGAGATTGTAGAGCGCTACAGGGTGGACAGGGACATATTACAAGAACTCATTGTCCTATGCCACCCTCACCTCAGATCCAGAGCCAACAGAGGGGAACCCATCCCAGTGGAAACAAAGCTATGTGTAGCCTTAAAAATAATAGCTACAGGTAATTTTCAAAGACCTACTGGGAACACGATGGGGGTCTCACAGGCATCCGCATCCTGGGTACTCCACCAGTTCCTGGATGTCATGCAAACACATGCCAGTGAGCACATTTATTTACCCCACACCCCTGAGTAGAGGACCAGCAATATGCATCTCTTCCACTGTGTAGCACACTACCCAGAGGTACTGGGTGCCATAGACTGCACTCTTGTGCACATCAAAGCACCACACAGTGAGGAGGGTAGAGTCTATGTCATCCGCAAGGGGTATTATTCCATCAACTACCAGGTCATGTGCAATGTCAGGGTATTATCATGAATGTGTGTGCTGGCAGTTATCACAACTCCCACATCTGGCACGCATCACAGCTGTATCAGACATTTGCCAGGGGGGACATCCCGTACAGCCATCTACTAGCGGATGCTGGCCACTCACTGGAACCGTGGATGATGACACCCATCAGAAATGCACACACACCTACTAAAGAATGCCATAATGAGGCACACGCACAAACTAGGAACATCATAGAGCATGTGTTTGGGCTGCTCAAGTCACAGTTCCGCTGTCTCGACATATCTGGTGGAGCCCTGCAGTACTCTCCAGCCACATGTGCACACATGTTCACAGTTTGTGAAATGCTACACAATATGATCCTGCAGAAACAACTGCTGCAGAAACATCACAGGGAAGGGACACACAGTCCCCCACCAGTGCCAGGGTCCCCACATCCACAGGAGGACTCAGAGGAGGAACCCCCCTGTAGGCAGACATAGGCATGCCCAGTAGGCCCTGGCATTGGCAAAGATGCAATGCATAGCACATGCACTGACAACCTATGGACCTACGGACTGACACCTCACTCCAACTCACATACATAGTAAAAAGGATGCCAGCCACATGGCACAACCTGTACCTTACCATGTCTAGGTTCTGTACTGCGTGCATACGACAGAGTCACTCCTGAAGCACTGCTCTCTCAACTGCTGCAGACACAAGGTAAGTCACTCTTTTTTACAATAAATGAATGGGGTAGTAGACTGTGGTAGCATATGTATGGGCCCTTCGCATATATGCAAGGGAATGGAGTGGGTTACCGGGATAGCTGCAGACAACTGACAGCTATGTGGGACAACAGGAACTCTCTGCCCAATACTGGCCACCCCATAATATGTAGTAGGTCCCAAGCCAGCAAAATCCAGTGCACTATGCGACAGAATTACAAATACTGGGATCAGAGGACTGATGCTTGACTGTCAATGCTAGAGTCTCCTATCCTCAACATACCTGTGTTCCTATACAACTGCAGTAACAGTATATTTGCAAGGTAATACCAGCAGACCACACAGTTCCTGGGCTGTCCCAATCAACCTGGTGACATGTATTAGTTCTCCAATATGCAGGGGTCAATGTGCTATGTATGTCTGTGTTTGATAGTGTCAGGAAGTAAACTGCACTGTCTGGTGGCTGTTCTGGCTTAGTGGGCTAAGTACATTACCGTGGTTGATAGGATACATGGTTCAAGACTGGCTGCGCCTACTCTTTTCCATGTGAGCCACACCTATGATAGGAGTTTTACAGACTGTCCATATGTCAGTATTTGTTACTGCAAGAAAGCTGGACAAAGCCAGATATAATGGAGGGACAGGGGGGCACAGATGTGGACAGGACACAGCTCTGAGTAACCTAGACGGTGGCTAGTAGAACAGCAGGTTGTAACAAGTCAGTGTAGCACCAGAATATAAAGGATGTCACGTAACTGTGTCAGTACTTACAAGAAGTCAGTGGGCACCATCCATACCTCACAGATGTACAGAGTTTTGCAGAATGTCCACATTTATGCCTCATATATCTGTACTGCTTGTCATAACATTGCAGTTGTCTGGCAGACTATTGGCAAATCAGTAAAGGTTGCTGTGAAAAAAATAATGACAGACAGATGAGATGCAGACTTCTTACCCATCAGAAAATGCAAGCGAATACAAAACCATTCTACCAACTGTCTAAGTTTGTAAGAGCAATATTAAAATCCTGTCCCCATGTTTGGGCTTGTGTCCTGCTGTTATATATATGGCCCTGTCCAGATTTCTGGCCAAAAGAGTTTGAGAGGTATGGACAACATGTAGCCTTATAATAGTGCAACACAAAACCATCTGAGGACCAGAGCAGACATATGGGGTACAATGCTGGACAACCTGCAAAACAGGTACAGTCAGAGGTGTGAAGTCCATAACCCTGTGTGTGGTGTTACATCTCTTACACCAGTCACAGCATACCTACAACTACATAGAGCAGCAACTGTGGACAAAGCTAGGAAATGGAGCAGGGCAGGACAAAGGCCCATATATAAGGGGAAGGAGGAAATACTGGCCAGACTAATGTAGAAAGTGCAGAATAGAACAGTTTGTGCAGTAGCATGGGTTCCCTGCAGTGTATGGAGTCAGTAACCCAAATGTCTGTCAGTGGTTCCTCACATCAGTCTACAATGATCTGCCACTGACATACCAAGAAATCACAGTGCTATGTAAAATGTACCAGACATATTATGCAAAACTATTCAGTCCAATACACTCTGTACACACCCTAGATATGAGGCAGATATTAAGGATAGCACACAGTCAGAAAATCCCTCAGGCATTATATCAGGGAGGTGCTAGACTGTTTAATCAGGTTCAGCAGCCAAGTGGCTGTAGCACACAAAATCCTGGACTGACCTGGAGTCCCATTGTAAGTACTGATGTAAATACTGGGCATCCTCCCACACTTAGATAACTTCAGCCCATGTCTGAACCCACATCTGACTATAGAACTATGATGTCCAAATATCCCTGTGCATACAGACAGCTATGTATACCTTAACTGTCTCTCCCTATCCCCATCAGAAATGATTACCCTTATCTGTCCGTATGTGGCACATATAAGATATATCTGGATCTTGTTGAGTTTAATATATATATATATATATATATATATATATATATATATATATGTATATATATATATATATATATATATATATATATATATATATATATATGTGTGTGTGTGTGTGTATATATATATATATATATATATATATATATATATATATATATATATATATATGTATATATATATATATATATATATATATATATATATATATATATATATATATACACACACACACACACACACACACACATATATATATATATATATACACACACACACACACACACACATATATATATATATATATACACACATACACATACACACACACACACACACACACACATATATATATATATATATATATATATATATATATATATATATATATACACACACACACATATATATATATATACACACACACACACACACACATATATATATATATATATATATATATATGCACACACACACACACACACACACACACACACACACACATATATATATATATATATATATATATACACACACACACACACACACACACCCACCAAGAAAGCTGACACACAACTTGAATGAAGAAAAAAATCAGTTTGAACCAAAACTTAAACGGCAGTACTTACGCGCATGCAATGGTTAAAACCTGGATGAAATTAAAGAGTCAACACACAAACAGATAGTTTTAAGTGCTTTCATTCCTTTAATATCCTGAAACTCCTTCAGAAAACTTAACATTTAAAATGCAATATGACACAGACATAAATGTTATTTACATTATTTATGTTGGTAGCAGTGATTCTTTATCTGTATGTTTGGTTACTATTTGATGGTTTGTTTTTACTGCTGTGGATTGTTCCATTTGTGTTTTATTTTTTATTCTTTGTTGTGATATTACTAGAGATTATGGGTTTTTAGTTTTTCTTCTGTTTCACTTTTATTTTGCCCTTACATGTTTTTTTTTGTCACTGCATTATTATATGCTTGTCTGCCACTGTATTTTTTATTTGCTACCACTTGATCGTTTCTTGTTCTTTTTTTTTTCTTATGCCTTGGTTTCTGTTTCGTACTTTTTGTTACAGATTAAGTTTATCTCTGCTTGTTGGTGATTGGGCACCAGTATTATTTTTATATTTTCTTTGGTTAATTGTTTAATTGGATATTACTCTGGGTTTGTATATTTTAATTGGATATTTCCCTGGGTTTATATATTTTTATTAGTTAATTGTTTTATTGGATATTTCCCTAGGTTTATATATTTTTATTGGTTAATATTTTTATTGGTTAATTGTTTAATTGGATATTTCCCTAGGTTTATATATTTTTATTGGTTAATATTTTATTAGACAATCTCCCTGGGTTTATTGCTTCTTTAGGAACCTTTCTGTCTTATTTAACGTTCTATAAATCTCTACCTCTTAGTTTTGCTGATTGGATGCCTGTTTTATTGGTATTATTCTTATTGGTTTTATTTTTATGGCCTTATTATTTCTTTGGTCACATATTTCTTTGGCCGCTTACTTCTTGAATGCGTACTGATTCTTTGTCTGCATGTTTTTTTTATCTATGTAGTATTCCAAAGGTTTGTGCCTGTATTCATATAGTTTTGGGCAAATGCAATCTATGACTTTTGGTAGTGCAGTAATACTTCTTTCGCTGCTTCTAGACTCTCAGCATTTGATGCTTCCTTGACTGATTACTGATTGCAGATACAGATTTTTTTATACATTTCTCCTTTTTGTTGCCAATTTTACATCCTTCGACATTTATACTGTCAGCTTCCAGATTCAGATCTTTTGATTTTTTTGTTGTTGAGAATCTGATTCTGTTTCTGTGTAGTATGTTTCCTTGTTGTCTTAACCAATGCCGGGTTTTTGAAGTTCCGGTTTCTGCTTACTACTGATTGCCTTTGTGGTTTACTAATATTATTGAGGACTGTTTTCCTTCTCTTCTTTCACATTTGTAGCATATTTTTTATACAGATTTTTGAGACTTAATTATTTGCCAGTTCTATTACAACCAAGTGTAAGGACATCTGCAAACTACTTTTTACTTCCAGTATTTACTATAGCTATATTTTTATTAGTTTATTTTCCCAAGAATATATTTTATTGGTTTATTTTTGATATTTTATTTTTTCATTGGGCATTGTCTCTGATTGTATAGGTGGTGTGTACATAATTTCTAAGATTCTTGTTATTGGTTATTATTAATCATTCATTGGGCAGGCTCAGCATCCTGCTGATAGGAGGGTTAGGGGTTGTGTTTACTTTTTCATTGGTCACTAGCTATTATTCTTGATGATTTATTACTTTATTACTGTTTTGACTGCTATTTATGTCTGCACCATATTGCATTTTAAATGTTAAGTTTTCTGAAGAAGTGCAGGATACTTTTTATTTATTTTATTTATTTGCAGTTTGTTTGCCAGGATAGTCCAATTGGGCCACAAAGAGCCCATTTTCAATGGAGTCCTGGGGTGAAAAGCTCCAGGAAAATGCAAATACATAGTACACATTGTGCATTTACATTACAGATTATCTCATAAGAATACAAAGTAAATATAATAAGAAATTGTTAACAATGATAGAATACATCAGTATAGTTTGTAAAACAGCAATAAAAAAACTTTTTTTTTTACACAAAAGTAGCAGCATAGGGTAACTGTTAAGTAGTTTGTCAAATAGTTCAATAGAGCTGTGGAATTATAGGAGGCAGTGATGGCGTATTTAGTTCTAGGAGAGTAGGAAGTGGTATTAGAAGGATTAGGTAGGATGGGAACAGGAGCACTTCCATTGTGAAGTTACGTGTGAGTGCAGCAAGGTTTTAAATGAGGAGAGACTGCTGGTGATGTAGATAGGATATGATAGAGAATTCCAGAGGGATGCAAGATAGAAGGACATTAGGTGATTCCCAGCTGGATGTGTGGGTTTGTGCAATTTAATTAGTTTTGGGGAATTAGATCTTAGAAGTCATTCTGGTTCATACATTTCAAAGGTAGTGGCTAGGGAGGGACAAAGAGGGGGTTGTAAATGAATTTGTGTGCTTGGATAAGTTGGGTATAAGTGAGGAGGTTAGGTAGCTCAAGCCAGTTTAACTGGTGAAGAGAATTACAATGGTGAGAAATGGCTCTGTGACCTGCTGCAAATTTTGCTATCTTGTTATAACAAGAGAAGAGTTTTGTTTTGAGGGAGGATTACAGGTTGGTGAGGATAGATGCACCATATAGGAGGGATGGGATGAGATAAGTATTGACTAGTATGAGCCTAGTGGAAGGAGAGATATAACAATTATGGCGGTATAGCATACCAAGTTTTTTGTGGGATTTTTGATATTTACTTGTAAATGTCGAATTTTAGTTGATCATCTACGAGTACTCTTAGTAGTTTAGTGTCAGAGACTATTTCTAGGGGAGTATTATTTTTGCTGGTGATTATAAATGAGTGTTTATTTAGGGAGGAGGTTTTGGAAGCAGTGAATAACATAAATTTAGTTTTGGCTGCATTAAGAGCCAGATGGTTGCCTAGCATCCACTGCTCAGTAAAGGAGAAGGCGGTTTGGGTAAGCTTATTTAGAGAGGGGATAGAAGGGGAGGAGCAGATAATGGTAGAATCGTCAGCATATTGGATGAGGCTGGAGTTTGGAATGGCTTGGTAGAAGTCGTTAATGAATATGTTGAATAGTAGGGGGCCTAAAATGGAAACTTGGGGGACTCCTGTGGGAGTATTAAGGAAAGGTGAAGTGGCTTTATTCAATTTGACTGCTTGTTGTCTGGTTGTGAGGTAGCTGGAGAACCACTTGGTACAGGAAGGGGATAGGTTTAGTCTGGAGAGTTTATTAAGAAGCAGGTTGTGGGAAATAGTGTTAAATGCATTGGAGAGGTCGAGGAGAAGGGTAGACATAAAATGGCCAGAATCATGGGCTTTGTTAATTGTTTCAAGAAAGGAGAGGAGGGCAGTGGAGGTGCTATGACCGGGTCTGAATCCATGCTGTGTAGAGGTAAGAAGCTGGTTGTTGATGAAATAGGGCGAGAGTTGTTGGTGGATACATTTTTCAAGAAGCTTAGAAATAGGGGATAAGATAGCAGTAGGGCAGAAGTTTGGAATGTCATTATTACCTCCTATTAAAGGAATGAAAGTGCTTAAAACTATCTGTTTGCATGCTGACTTTATTTTCATCCAGATTTTAACCATTGCATGCGTGTAAGTATTGCCACTAAAGTTTTTCATTTATATATATGTATATGTATATATATATATATATATATATATATATATATATATATATATATATACTATATATACAGAGGCAGACACAGGGGAGAGAGACAGCGAGACACACACACACACACACACACACACACACACACACACACACACACACACACACACACATACACAAAGGCATAGAGTGATGTAGTGCTGCAGCCACTTGTATACCAACTGTAACCAGTGGTGCATGCAAATAGTACGATGAGCTCTAGGGTGTAATAGTAGGTAGGCAGGAGTTCTCATCAGCCATCTTGTGTGTGTGTGTGTGTTTGTGTATATATTCCACATACAGCAGAATACACATGCTCAGCAGGTCTATGTCTGTGCAATGGTCACTCATTTTATGGCCCTGTGTCTAGTGTCCTCCCTGTCAGCAGCTGCTGATGTCATCCACCCCAACAGCAGTGACAGACACTATCCAAATGCATAAGCTCCGTGGCGCATGCGATACCGGTGTAGCATTATAGTGTATACAGCTAGATAGGGTAGTGGTTCTAATCCCAGCAACGGCAACTTAGTGAGTGTGTGTGTGTGTGTGTGTGTGTGTGTGTGTGTGTGTGTGTAAGTATATTCTCTTGCTGCTGTGTGTGTTCCTTGCCTATGTGTATGCAATGCCAATACATTTTTAAAGCCTGTGCCTACCTGTGAACCCCCATTGGCCTACATTATAGGGCCTGCTGATGTCATCCACCTTAGATGCACAGTTACACACTCTCCAGACACATAAGCTCTGTGTCACATGTGATAAGTACGTAGCACTATAGTGCATACAGTTAGATAGGTAGTGGTTCTAATCCCAGCAACGGCAATTTAGTGAGTGTGTGTGCGTGTGTGTAAGTATATTCCTTGCTGCTGTGTGTATTCCTTGCCTATGTGTATGTAATGCCAATACATTTTCAAAGCCTGTGCCTACTTGTGAACCCCCCATTGGCCTACATTACAGGGCCTGCTGATGTCATCCACCTTAGATGCACAGTTACACATTCTCCAGACACATAAGCTCTGTGGCGCATGCGATAAGTATGTAGCACTATAGTGCATACAGCTAGATAGGTAGTGGTTATAATCTCAGCAACTCAGACCATGTGTGTAATTATATCCCCCCTGAAGCTGTATTTATGTCTTGCCTATGTGTGTGCAATGCCAATACATGTTAAGGCCTGTTCCACCCTGTTAATCCTCCCATTGGATTATGTTACAGGGCCTGCTGGTGTCATCCACCTTGGATGCACAGTTAGACATGCTCCAGGCAGATAACCTCAGTGGTGCATGCGATAAGTACATAGCACTATAGTACATACAACTAAATATGTAGGTGTTCTAATTTCAGAACTGGCAAGTGTGTGTGTGTGTGTGTGTGTGTGTGTGTGTGTGTGTGTGTGTGTGTGTGTGTGTGTGTGTGTGTGTGTGTGTGTGTGTGTGTGTGTGTGTGTGTGTGTGTGTATGAAACATATCCCCTGTAGCAATGTGGCTTTGTGTGTGTATGTGATGGTTTTACCATTTTGAAGGCCTGTTAATCCCCTCATTGGATTACTTTACAGGGCCTGCTGGTATCATCCTCCTTAGATGCACAGTTATACACTCTTCAGGCACATAAGCTCTATGGCACACGCGATATGTGTATAGTACTATAGTACATGCAACTAGATAGGTAGGGGTTCTAATCTCAAAACTGGCAACTCTGTGAGTGTATGTTTGTGTATGTATATCCCCTTGCAGCAGTGTGGCTGTCTTCTGTGTGTGTGTGTGTGTGTGTGTGTGTGTGTGTGTGTGTGTGTGTGTCTGTGCACGCAATGGTTATACCATTTTAAGGGCCTGTCAAACTGGTTAACCTCCCCAGTGGCAATCCTTACAGCACCTGCAGATGTCATCCACCTGAATAGTGGTGTCCAACACTTCAAAAACATATAAGCTCCATGGCACATAAGGTATGTATGTAGCACTTTAGTATGTACAATTAGACATGTAGGAGTTTTCCTCTCAACAAGGGCAGTTCATAAGAGAGAGAGTGTGTGTGTGTGTGTGTGTGTGTGTGTGTGTGTGTGTGTGTGTGTGTGTGTACGTATATCCCCTTGCAGCAGTGTGACTGCGTTAGGCCTAACACCTGTCCCACCATGCAGGTTGCAGTCCATGTTTGGCCATGTGTGTCCATTGAAAACAACTAAAACAATACATAGGTCCCAAGAGTGTAGGACAACAAATATTTCCTACATGCGTGTAATGGTTGCATAAACCAGTCATTCTACATCAGAATCATCTGAATTTCTGAGACATAGCATAACCACGGGAAATGCTTCAAAAATAAGATGTCATATCGGCAGACCAAGAGAAGTCCTGTCCTTTGCACGTGCCATGGGTATGGTTTGTCCTGCAAATTCTCACAATACTACAAGAAGTATCCCACATTGGAAATTCATTAAAGTGGCAACCCTACTCTGTGTTGCCTTGTGTGTGCAATATGTACACATGCCAAGGCCCTGTGGGTAGCTGCTGCCCCTAAATAACCCACATGTATCTCAGCATGAATGCTGACCGCCACCACCCACATACTACCCATGTACTGACTAAGGCTGTGGCGACTGTAAGTTCTGTGCTGTCTGTCACTGACCCACCAAATTATATTAACACACTGCAACAGGGTCTTACATTGGGTACAGACTTGTGCCAGGGTCCTGGCCTCAAACCAAATGCAGAAAACAGTACCATCATACCATATGGCAAGGACATGGCCCCATTGTTTGCCACATCATTGGCAACCCCATAAACACACAACCTGTGTTGACAGACCTGGGTATTCAGTTTGATAACAATGTTGCATTAAATCATCATGTAGTGGCAGTGGTCAGAAAGGCCTTGTACGTGATGCAGCTCATAGGTAAAGGGAGTGCATCCAAAAAAAGGTGGACATTACCTCATTATAGTCCTCAGCCAGTAGAACAATAATTTAGTACAATGGCCCATTTGATATGTGTCTATCCAGACATCTTCACCAACTGGAAAGGTCATGGTAATACCCACAAAGGTAATTCATGCCCTCCAACACCTGTCCCTTGCAGACGGTCTCTAATCAGTAGTGCCCCACTCATTGTCAGACAGTTTGTCCAGAGGTGGGTTGTGGCATGCCTACAACCCAATTTTGGGCCCTGCCCTTCAACAGCTGCCCCATGTATGTGAGTCTACTTCCCAGTGCATTACCAGCACAACAGAACTGAATCTGATAGGCAACATCAACAAAACCTTCCAGAGGACAGGTTTGTCTCCCAGAGGCTGCCCTGTCTCAGGAATGTACTCCCCATACATGTCAAACAGAGTACCATGCAGACCCTCATCAAGTGCAACTATAATGAGTGGATGGGATACCATGAATCTGTCCCAGGGGTCCCACCTGTGTCTGTCAATGACAGGGGCAACAGGTGCTGATAGATGATTGTTGGTGATAAACTAATGGCTAGGCTTTTTAGGGACCCAGAACCGTTACTGTAGTAACCTTATATGATCCTATGAACCTATGATCCTACTGAACTCCCAGCTGACATGTATTAAGAGTAGCATGCTGTGTCAAGGGGTATGCATGCAAGATTATGCTGTCTGACCCCCATTGTCCTTGACACACTGTCCTACACATACACGCCTAGTTAACCGTGCACATGTGCAGCCATACCTTGATGACGTCACATTCCTGCATTGCTGCCATGCCATCCTGAGCCATTGTATTGGCAGCAGTTCCCTGTGGCATAAACACACAGACACCTGGAACAGAAAAGGTCTGGGAGACAACTGTCAGTCAGCAATACTAACACCATAGCACCATCATGGAACAAAGGTACATACACTGTGATGTGTACTCATGACATATGCCAGCAGACACCACCTTACAGGACATAACACTACTGCACTACTAACTGCCAGCAATGGTACTATTGTCACCCTGTGCATTATACACATATTAGCATGACCCTGCATTGATGGAATGGATGACAGGGATGTGGCACAGGTATCATCACATGTGCAGGGTGTGGTTTGGGTTCCCAGAAGCCTAGACTGTGCCACACAGTGGACATCTTGTATATGTGTGTGTGTGTGTGAGTGTGTGTGTGTGTGTGTGTGTGTGTGTGTGTGTGTGTGTGTGTGCCTGGAGGGGTGCTGGCCAGCTGGGCCATGGAGAGGAGGTGTGTGTGGGTGTGTGTCTGGTGGTGACCTGCATGTGACAGTTATGTGTGAGTGTGTGCATGTACACAGTCAAGGCACATGCTAGCAATCCACAAGGGTATGTTGGACAGCTGTGGGCCATACAAGGCAGAATGTGCAGTTCACTGTCTCTAGACACGAACATGAGAACTGGTCCCACCAGGAGTGCTACTGGCACCACCATAACCAGGGTTAGATGCAGTACTACTTGCTTATGGTGACTGGTGTCTGCCGGGTCGGTGTCCCTCACGGGACCACCCAGGACCATGTGCCCATGGCCTGCAACATTGTGGTGTGTACAGCACCCTCCCTCAGTAGTGCTGGTGGTACTGCCACTACAGGAGTGTGACTGTGCATGGCCATGTGGGCTCTCAGCTGATGTTGCTGGCCTACATCCACATGTTCAGCGCACTACTCCCACCACATTTCCAGCATGGACATTGCACGGTTAAGGAGTGACAATGTCTCACCCCACTGTCTATCCACTACATTAGTGAAATGATGTAGGGCATCGCCAGTGCTGTGGATGGAGTCATGGATGCCAGGCATTGATGCACCCATGATCCTGAGCATCCATCTGGTTTGCATTCAGAATGTGCCTGTGCCTCCAGGATGGACCAAAACATGCATTGGGTGACATGTGCTGTGACACCTCTGACTCGTGGTGAATGGCCAGCAGTCCTCCTTTGAGCACCCCTGTCAGTCTTCCTGTGTGGGACCTTGCCAGCTTTCTGGCAATGGCTACTGTCCACAGTCACAGATACCATAGTTGCCACACTCTCCTGTTTGATGCCACCACCCTCAGACTGTCCAATATCTGCGGCTGCAGGGGACTGGGTATGTGTGGGCATACTGACTGTGTGCAGAGACATTGGGGGAGGAAATGGGATGTCAACAAGTGGCACAGATTCAGCCCCCAACAACACCACATGTGCCTCACTACAGCCACCGTCATCACCAGAGTCTGATGAGACACTGACATCAGGTTCTGAGGGGGACACACTCCATCCCCCATGGTCATCTGTTAGGAGGAAGACAACACGACTACATTACTCCCTGCACTATTATGTCTGCTGCTACACACACACACACACACACACACACACACACACACACACACACACACACACACACACAGACACATAGATGAGGTGCCACAACTGGATTATGCATACCACACCTTATTACTTATCCCATGCACAACACACAAGCAGACCACTACAGACACAGTCAAGGCAGGCCCTTAACAAATGCAGTGCACCTACGTCCAGTTAATGTTGCTAGTACTATACACTTGAGAGATATGTGACATGTCAGTGTATGTGATGGACCTTCACCTTTAACACAGTGTACCGTTTTCCACCATACTAATGCCCTCCTGTATAACAGACTGCCTAGACCATCATAAAACTATGTGCAAATATGCTACAGCTCCTGAAAATATGCTGCTGTGATTACCAATGTAATGCATTGCAGTGAACCCCTCCACAACTGAACATACAAGTATCGCAATATGGCTAAGCTTAACAGTTGCGTCCACAGCAAGCTGGCAGCCCTTAACATGCCTAGGGTATAAATGAGCCATAACAATAGAGTTGCACATTCACCAGCTACAGGATGATGGACTCCATCCACAATAGAGGTACGTATGGAATTGTGGAGAAGAGGTACTGTCAGCAAACACAAATGTGGCATTGGTACAGGATAATATGTGCATATATCAACATGTACAGTGCGAACTGTGATTCCGCCCACATTGCTGACATTCTCAATATGTGTGCACATGTGTGTTACAAACCCCCCCCCCCAATGCAGAATAACCTGATATCTGTGTACAGGTATGCAGAGGCTGCCACTATGACTGCTACAGTATTAATGTGATGACCACAGGAGGCATAGCTGGATGCTTCTTTGCTGTGGAAGCTATGCCACCCACCTCGATGACATATGGTGTGATGGATCTTTTGCGAGCTGGTGGCTGGGCCCAAGTTTGCCAGAAACTCCTCTGTGGCTGAGAGTGGTTGTAGTGTTGTAGGTCCTCCACTGGTGCCAGCATGGTCCCTGGCCAAAGCTGCGGTCCTTTGCCATGCATTATTTATCATGTCTGTGGCACAGTGTCAGATCACAAGAAGAGGGGAAAATATCACATGACAACATACATTGCTCTCCACTATGTAGACATCCTGCACATCCACATTTGCTAGCAATATCCTCTGGTAACTCCCACATCATACCTCGCCATCTGTAACCACAGTATGTATGTGGCTATCAGCAACATAGTGCCAATACGTCATGCAATGACCTCCTGATCTTGCTGTTTCCTGCTACTTGCTACATGTTCTTTTAGGTGTTCCACTGCATTTTAGTGTTGCACTTATTGCTGCTTGTTTATAGCCTATCTACATTGTATGCAGTGGTATCAGCCTCCTACTCCTGTTTTAAGCACCTGGGCTGTAGCCCCACCCCTTAGCCCCTTAGGTCTCCCTGGCCTTCATCCCTCAGAGTCTGGAATATATGGCTGCACAGTGTCCTACAGTTTCTCCTCCCAGTCTTGCTGACATGGGCATCCTGGCACAGTGTAGCAACTGCCTCATGCACACAGACAACCATCTGCAAACATCACCAAGGAACACAATTTGTGAGAGATGCAATGACATTAGTAACCTAAACTCCATGCTCTCTCCCTGTCTAGGCCACATATCCGGCACTGAACAGGTTGTCATCACAATCAGCACACCTCACACACCACCCGCACCTATACAACACACACTGACATATGCATAGGTCTGCAATATACACATTCACTAACAAAGGAGACCTCCGAGGCAAAGACATATGCGAACTTCACAGCCCTCTACAGCACATACCACACATAACCACACACCTGTGTCCCACAGCCATGAAGGCATCACCATAAATAAAACATATTAGTCATACAAAACTCCATTGTGAGACACACAGATGTGCCTCTCACCAGGCTGTATATGGGGAAGGTCACAGTTACTTGTCAGCTAGGTGCCAGAATCTGCCATATCATATATGTACTGCTGTCTCTCAACAACAGGTACTGTTATTAGTGTGTCATAGTCCATGTTGGCGTGCCTGACCTGACACGTACCTCCCTGGACTGTTTGAAGTGTGACATGATTGAGCGTGCTGATTATGTGTCCCAGGCAGATATGTCCCTAGCCTTATGCACCATTTCGCTGTCACCCAGAGTGATGCTGCAATTGAATCAGGAAATGATTGACCTTAACAATTGGCTTGTGATCCTGTACCATTCCAGGGGGATCCAGCACCTGAGAGCCTAGGATGATATGATCAACAGACTACGATGCTTTGCCAGAGATGGCCTCCATCTGTCTCAGCTGGCCTTCATGCATCTGGCAATGGTTCTTGCTACCCCCATAGTGCCTTTATTAGGAGAAGTGAAGTTAACACTACCAACATACAAATATCAACACAATCACACATTGAAGGCCATGCTGCTTAACGCTAGGAGTCTAAATATGAATATGCGCTCATTGCAAGCATTCATAACCCTGGGAAATGCTGACAACTGTGCAGTCACAGACACATGGTTCAAAGCTGCAGAGAGCACCCCACCCTTACATAGTCACCCATCCTATCATACAGTCAGACCCCAAAGTGTGGGTGCTAAAGCCATGGGAAGTGGGGTTTCACTGTATATGAAAGACATCCACACCACCAGGCTGTACAGGCAGTAAGATGTACAGGGGACACTGCATGGGCAGTTCACCATTGCCAAGACAGCTATCCAGGTCTTAGCAATCTACCAGCCCTCACATGTGACCAGGAAGCCCATTCTACCTATATGGAACTGATCAGCTGTATCAGGATTCGGGTCTGCACCCTGATCCTGGGTTACTTGAACTACCCAAACATGCATTAGAAGATGTACGTATGCCAGCACTCAAATGGCTAGAGATCCATCAACAGTGGAAATGCAAACACCTTGGAGCAGCTAGGTGCTACCCCCACATGAGGTGAAGTTCTGTTGGAGATGATATTAGACAAAATGGGAAACCACTGCGGCATCCCTACAGTGTCATCCTCCGTGATCGACGCAACCATAAAGTGGTCATGTTTGCAGTCACCATCTCCCACATACCCATCTTGCTTGGGTCAGACATACATAGAACTCCAAAGTTGAATACAGCCTCCTGAGGGGTGGTATACACAGCTTTACAGCCCCTACCCTTTCTGTAGGAACTGGCACCAATATCCACAAATACACAAAAGTGCTATACATGCATTTGTATAGATGCGTGGATTCAGGTATACCCGACAGGACTACATCATCCTCTGCAAGGATACGTACACCTGTCTCGTGGACATCTGCACTAAATAGTGTCTGTAACAGGGATGACATACTGCTGTCTGAGACAAAGTAGGGGCAGGTGCCCTTTTGACGCAGTGTCACCTTCGCCTGAACTAACAAATAGCATCACTACTGGAATCATGCAAAGCAAACCCCAGCCCACATTGGTGACATCCACTACAGACAATCATCTCTCCTTCACATATGTCTGCAACATCACAGGAAGCACTCAGATCTGCTCAGTAGTGGTGGTCAAGGACACAAGATATACAAGTGCTGTAGGTATAGCATATGTGATGCCAGACAGATTCAGTGTAGGCTTCACCCCCTGTCCCCCCATCAGGACATCCCCAGTACCTGCCCCCTTCCCCTTATATGTTGAGAACAGGTCACCACTGGCACCTCAAAGCCATGTTATACAGCCACCATGGGAGCCTATCACATCACAGGATGCATCCTACATGACCCCAAGCATGAACTTGCAACACCATAAGGCACTGTATTCAACCAAAGCCTGAATACCGCCTTTGTCCCAGCTGACTGGAGGACACCCACTGTCACCCCTTTACAATAAGGTGGGGCATCCACCAATCTGGCATCTTATAGACCCATCAGCCTAAGTAGGCTGATCTGCAAAACCATGACACAGTTTATAATGAACCTCATTAACAAGGATATTGACAACCTCTACACACTCCATCATGCTCGGTTAAGCTTTGTCAAGGTGGGGATCATCCAAGAAATATCCAGAACAACCAAACCAAACCAATAAAAAAAAAACGGGGGACCCTTCTCTTCTGAAAAAAAAAAAATTTAATAGTAGACTTGAAAAAACAAATTTAATAGTAGATCATGTCTTTTACAATTGGTTGACTGCTTTGACACAGTCACCAAAGCCATGGAAAGTGGGTAACAGTGCACACTGCCTACCTACTCCTGGCCAAAGACTTTGACAGTATTCCCCTCTTGGCCATAAGAGGTATGCACTCCCACCTAAGCATCAGTCCATATGTCACCAGATGGGTAGAACACTGGCACACTGACAGGACCCACCTAGTCCACATAGGGGAATATCCCCAAGTGGTAGACCCATAACTAGTGGCGTAAGCTGGTGTTCTGTGTTTGGGCCTCTGTTATTTGTGATGTACTCTTCTAAGGTGCAGGGCACAGCCATTGGGCTATGGCCAACCATGTTTGCAGACGACTGCATGCTGGGTGCTGTCACCGGATTCCCTAGTGATGTGGATATCTGCCAAGAGGGTCTCATGCAGACATGTCACTGGTGCCAGAAACATGGCTTTAGGCTGCATACCATGACATGCAGTGTCATCTTCTTTGGGAGAGTGATGTCCCCACATATTATCACAGTACTAACAACATCCTAAGCATACAATCAGTCAAAAGGGTTATGTGCACACAGGTTGATGACTACATGACATTTGCCCACCATGTTGCTTCTGTTGTAAGGAGAACCTTCTACATGGCCCACCTCATACATAATGGTATGTCATTCAGGGACATGGGGGTCACAGCTTCCCTGTATTCCCCCCTAATAAGGACCATTACTGTGTATATTGCTCCTGTGGTCATTTACCTGGAAAAGCACATGCAGCAGCTGTGGAGATCACAGAGGTTCCCCAGCAGGGAATACCAGGGCCTCACACATCTACTATACACAGATTAGCCCATCCATCTACCTAGTTACCCAGTTTTAGACTGATTCCTCAGAGGTGACCTCTGTCTGGCATGCAAGGTGATCACGGACTCCACCTTGATGGGACTGCTGCACAACTGTAAGTAAAGCTCCACTCTATTAACCCACACACACACAAACACACTCAACCTGGTGTCACATCAACAGGACATGTTGGCAGGACAGATGTGTGTCCCACACAGTCACCCATCTGTGGAATGAACACCCTGTCCACATCAGCCAGGGTAGCTATTTACACCTTTTCAAGTGAGACCTGGATAACTGGATGGTTAACAGGACATACACACTTGGGATACCACCTGTGCCCCTGTTGGACTGGGGTATCGGGTGCTGACTTGCATATACATGGACTAAACTCTGGGCTAAGCTTGTGAGGGCCTCTGGGCCAATAGCCTAGTAACCTGGTATGATCCTAGGTATACCAGTTATGGCCCTGTGTGCTGTTAAAGACTGTGTTGTTGTGTGTCCACTCCCATCACTGCCATCTACTGTGGTGTGTTCCCTATGGGTGACATACCAGTACCATGTCATACATCCACCATCCGACAAATAGGTGAGTGGTACCACAAGTATATGGGGACAGTCCAGCAACATCTGTACAACACAATTACAGACAGCACTGCAAATGTGTTGTAGGGTATCCTCCTTGTAGGTGTCCAACATCCGCAGTGCACAGATGTTTGCAGAATGTGTACATGTGCCTGATATATGGTCCCTCTGCCAGACAAATGTGGATGTCTAGAAAACAGTTAGATAATATGTAATGGTTGTTACCAGACTGTGGGGAATCTGGCTGTCACATGCCAGACACCTCAGAAAACAGTTATGGTACTTTAATATCTGGTACTGTATTCATCCCCTCACGTTGCATGCTTAATATGTACACTCAGTTGCTGAGGTGGAGCCTTTGTCCCCCCACCTCTACTGGCTATAACCTGCTATCCTGCTGTAGGTGGTCAACAGGTATGCTAGCCATAACTCTGAGGCGATGATATACAGATGTTGAGTACACAATGACCTAGCCAGAGTATGTCAGGAACAGTCAGGGGCACCTGGACAATGTTTGAACTATGCCTGTGTGACATTCACAGAGTGAGAGGAACAGACTGATAGTACATCGTGTGATATGACAGCTGTATCCACCACTACTGACTGTCACTATTGTCTAATACACAATCCAGTCACATTCATACATGAGCTGACCATTGCTGGGGGGACTCAGGGGCCAGAGCTGTGATCTATGTCAGCAGACAGAGTCAAAAGGGAAGCCTGTAGCTGTTGGACAGCTGACTAACAGAGACATGTAATTCCAAGATATTTACTGCAGACCTCTGTTGTTGTAATCCCTATTTACTATGCCTGCATCCCCCAACTGGGTCCGATTACATGGGGAATACTATTACATACCTGGTATAGTACTGTACTCCTTTTTGTGCAGAAATCCTGTGGTAGAATGCTGGGATAGCACAGTCTGTCCTCACAGAGAAAGTCACAAACCTTTGTACCATAGGCAGCAGCTTGCCTTTTGTAGGTAATGCTCAAGAACAGCTGATTGCCTCTGCACCAATCTGTGGCTCAGACTTGCTAATTGCACTCAGAACAGCTGGGTTGCATTTTCATTAGCCAAAGTCATGGCAACACAGTGCTGTATTTGAGGCCTTCCTGTAGGCCTTTACCCTATTCCTAGCCTCTGAGAAGGACATTATTGAGGTGTGGGGACTACAGCATCACAGAGAGTAGGCTGAAATACTGTCCATTGTTTGGACTTATGTGGTATGGCCACAGTTATGCATGCTATGTTTGGCCATTGTGAGCAGACTTTCTGATTATGTGGCAGTTTACTGTTTAACAATGTGGGTTGAGGTCAGTAAGGAGACAGACAGATGTGAATGTTATATGTCATTTGCATCAGAATATGCATGCTGCAGCAGTAGCCACTGATCTATCAGCTTTGTATGTTTGTAGAAGAAGACTTTGACGCATATCCCTGTCACTTGACCATTCCCCCCACTCCTTTATGTATGGGTGTTGTGTGGATTCCATGTTCTAGGTGTTTGAGAGGTATGGTAGGTCTGTAGCAGGTAGTTGAACATACTGATGCATATATCGCAGGCTGCAGCTGCTGCATTCTGCCCAGAAGTCATAATGGAAATTGCGAACACATTGTGGGACAGCAAGCTCTATATCTGAATGAGGGAGCAGTGTCAGCTCTGTTGTCACAGCATAGCCTGGGTTAGGGCACTCATTACAGTCCAGATAAAGCATGTGCCTCTGGTACATATGTTATGTAGGGTTCACTTTGGAATCTCGAAATACTGAAATGTCGAATTTCAGTATCTCAAGACCAAAGTGTCAAAACTGCAGTTGCGCAAAATATCGAATTCAGAAATGTCGAACCCATAGTAGTAATGGCACGTTAGGTAAGTGTAATGTTTTTTAAGGGTTTTGGGGAGGATTTGTATGTATGTGAGTGTGCTGGGGAGTTGTAGGTGTGGGTTAGGGTAGGTAGGTAAGAGTGTGAGTGTGTAAGTGTTGAGAGTGGTGGTGTTTGTACGTATGTGATGTGTGTTTGTGCAAGGGAATTGTAGAATGTGTGGTGGTGGGTTTTCTGTCTTTCAGTTTTTAGTGCAACCTTGGAGTTAGTATATATAAGTAGGGGTGTGTGTGTTTATTTTGTTGTGTTCATGTGTGTTGACACAAGACACTTGGTTTGCTGTAATGTCGGGAGATAGGTGTATTTGTGTTTGTGTGGTGTAATGTTTTTTTGATAGTTGCGGTTTTGAATTTCACGGTTTTGGGGTTTCGGGTTTGTGAGTTTTCGGCTTTATAGTCTCGAGGTACTGAAATTCAATATTTCAGTATTTTGGGATTATAAAGTGAATCCGTTATGTAATGGTGCCATCTAAAGAGTGGTAGGTGACATTTAGGATACCGATACATATTTGTGAAGTGTGTCCCAACCTACAGGCCTTTGAAGTGCTAATATGGATGGCAGTGACTGCAGTAGCAGAAAAAAGTTGCACTTAAGATTGCACGGGTCAGTTATTTAATTGTTTTGACAAACATGTACTTGACATGCAACACACTGAAATGGAAGCCAGGATTGTGGGTGGAAAAATGTTACACATGCCAGGAATGTAACAGATTGAACTATGGAGTCAGTATTCTAGCAGGTGGTTTTGCAAGACATATGTTCATGCATGCAGTATTTTACAAAGGCTTGTCATGAACATGTGTGATCGGATGGGTATGGAGTGTGACAGTGAACTGTCTGTCATGATTTCATAATCTGAATGTGTACTGACTTGCCAGTACATCAGCACATAGCATAGGTTGTGTGACAAGTTTGCCAAATGTAGTTGGCGTAACTGTGGACATTCCGCAACAGTTTGTGCAGTTGTCAGCTCTACCGGATATCATAGGCCTTACATACAGCCATCAACATTTATTTGTCTGTGTACTGGTTTGGTGTCTGTAGCACAGTCCCAAGTATGTTGTAATTTTTCCCATTATATGTACAAGCATTGTGTCACTGGTAATAATGATATGTTTCTGGAAACACCTGTTATTCCTCAGAGCTGAGTGGCCTAGTGAGCTAATGCACTGTGCTTTAGTTGACAGAGTCCTGTGTTTGAAACTTGGCAGGGCTGAATATTTTTGTGATGTGCATCACTGATAATTAGGATATGTTTCTGGAAACACCTGTTATTCATCACAACTGAGTGGCCAAGTGGGCTAATGCACTGTGCTGTAGGTGACAGAGTCCTGGGTTTGAAACTTTGCAGGGCTTAATATTTTTGTGATGTGCATCACAGATAAACAGGATATGTTTATGGAAACTCCTGGTAGTCTTCAAAGCTGACTGACCTAGTGGGCTAATGCTGTATGCCATAGTTGGCAGGATTCTGGGCTCGAGACTTGCCAGGGTGATAATTTTGCTGATGTGCAGAAGAGTGTCAGAAAGACAGGAGGTGATTAAAGCAGTTTTAAACAACTTTAAGTGGGCTTGCGTGCTGCGCCATGATGCAAAGTGGTGCTTAGCCCCACTTAAACCCCCGCTATTTCCAAAAAAAGAAAAGTAAACAGGGGTGATAGGAAAGTGGTGAAATGGGGCAAGCAGGGGGAAAAACAATGTGAAAGGCAGGTGGGGATATGCAGGATGGATGTAGGAAAGGACCATAGCTCTCCACTTCTTCTACAACAACAGCTGTGCAAGTTGTGGACAATTTGGAATTTGGATCCTCACATCCCAGAGGGAGTGGTGTGGGTGACATAACTTTGTTGCTTAATTGCTGTAATGCTTGACTGATGACGGTGTTGGTGTGGGTGAAATGGAGAGATATGTATGGGGCGATTTTTTTTGTGTGGGACAAATGCCCATTTTTTTAAGGAGAGAGTGTAATGTTGGGGAAGGGATATAAATACGTGTTGGAAGGTAAGTTGGGTAGGAGAGGTAGCATTTGCAATCAGACAAGACAAACAAGACAGCAGACAGGGATGGTATATGGCACGGGGTAAACACCTTGCACAGGGAGGGTGTTGTGGAATCAGAGAACCAAGTGCCCCCAGACGGAAGCAGTGGGACTGAGCTCCCCACCCATGGGAAGTCACCACTGCTGCTTCACAGCCCCAAAGATGGCTGTACTGGGGACTGGGGATGGTCTGCCCCTCCAGGTGCGCCAGTCTGCCCTCAATCTGGTGCAGTCAATTTCCCATATCACCTTGGATGATCCTGCACACCATCCCTGGGAGCTGTCACTGGGTGACCACTCCCTCTCCATGCCCATGCCTGGGGGTACGTGCTCCATCCCCTGAGGTGGTTCCACCTGTGGGTGGTGCAGGACCATTGAAGGAGGCAGCTTTAGGTTCGGTCTGCCACAGCCAGTTGAGATGGTGTAGGTGGAGCTGCAGGAATCAGCCTACCCACTTGTGCTATAGCGATGAGGTTTTTTCAAAGTGTTTAGGTTAGTCATGTACGGCACATTTAAACTTTAGTTATAACAGCTTGCAAGGGTGTTCCTGTTAACCCAGAAGGATAATATTGCATATCATACAGAACACAAGAATAAATGGAATAACAGTCAGTATTGTAACAGCCTGCCAGTAACAGTTACAGCATAAGGCCAACAACATTGGTATTTCAACAAGGTCTGTTAGTATGTAACCATTGTAATCTATAACAATAATAAAACACAAGGCCCAATATTCATTTTTGAGAACAACATATTTGAAAAGGAAACCATACCCATAGTACAAAAATAATAATTTGTGATGCAGATAAGGGGTGGGGGGAGAGAGACATTCCATTAACAACAGCATAGGCTATATTGTTTGCAACACCTTGGATGGGGAGTAGAGTATAGAACAGTAGTTCTAAACTCTACAGGTCTGCCCTTGCTTTATGTATACAAATGCCCTATAGCCTCAGCAGCATGTACATACCTCTCAAGCTATCAACATCGGAGAGTATGGGCCAAGCTGTAACACCTATAGGTACAAATGTACAGGAGACTATTACATGTCAGGTGGACATATACAACTACCAAGGTGTATTGTGCACTGTTGTTGTGTGAGTGTGCTACTGACATACTTCGACTGGATGTTAAATCTGTGTCCAAGAGTTTTGGCAACAGTGGTCACTATCTGTGACAACGTGACACTTGAGAGACATGTATCATGCACAGTACAGAGAGTTTACACTTATCTTGCCATCCTTGGCAGGCATGGGGTTAGACTATCAGCAGACATTCACAGACGAACCAGGCATATAGCCGTACCAACAATAAACCATTTTATTTGTCTTATTAACTAGGAATAATAGTGTACTTGTTGACGGTTTATTTAATTAAGTCATATCACCTTGCTCTGGAATGCTGTTTACACACTAGTACATCTGGACACAGAAATTACTATACCATTCATACAGCTACTACAGACCTGTAAGTCATGTGGGAAGAAAATCTGTTAACAATACATAACTGTTTCTATACATATTTACTAGTACTTGTCTGTTTCTATAAATATATATTAGTACTTGTCCCTGGATTTGACCCCCCGGTCTGTTTGGCAAACTGAACCACATACATATAATTTATCAAATTGAGCTACTGAGCCACTGCTGTGTGTTGATTGACTGATATGTGCCTAGAGCTCACCTGGTAACAAAGTCTGACCTGGTAATATAGGTAGAGTGTCACACAAGACTGGAGCGACAGTTGAACACACACATGCATGACATTCATGCATGACATGATAGCAGGTGAACTGTGTATTAATACTTTGAATGCAGGTGTACACATTTAACCCCTAGTGGATGGGATTATGTGTGATGTGTAAAGACCATATTGGGGTGCTGGGTTGCCTACCTGACCCATATACAGTTGCAGATTGTATATTTGCAGTCTACAGCTATTACAGTTTCATACATGCGTGCATGAACACTACTACATTCAGGAATGCATACAGCTGAAATGCAAAGGTTAACACACGGCAATCCTGCAAGAAACACACTATAATACCTTAGACATTACTATTCTAGGTTCAGATCTTAGTGCAGAACAAATATCATAATGCACTATATCTTGTAGTACAGCTCCACATCTACACTTTAGCAAAACAGTTCTTTATCGGTCAGCCTTCAGTCACTTCATAGTATTTTACCCATGTTTACTTCACAGCAGTTGCAATAATCAATTTCTTGACCAACAGCCCAAATTACACACATTTGTCACAACACACCTTTATTAGGGGTGATATGAAACAGTGATTGGTATATGTCTAACAGTCTTTATTGTTGAACACTTTAAATAATGCAGATGTTGAAAGACACCATGTATGTAGTACTAACTTTATTTCCTTAACAATTCTGACTGCAGTTGTACTTTATTTCCTGCAAATCATAAATGCAGTTGATTTATTCCCTTCACATTATGAATGCAGTAGTACTTTATTACTAGAACATTATTAATAATACAGTATACACTTGTTATTCCTTAACATTAGTAATGCAGTGGTAACTTTCTTTCCTTCACATTAGCAGGTTTCATGCTTTCATTTATATTGAACTGTACCTGGCATTCCTCACTTATAGCAGTCCAGGTCTATGAACACATTCATTGCACTCAAAACAGAGTATACCTACTGGCAGTTACTACTATACTCTTTTTTTAATTATATTACTATATATTGCAGGATATATCTGTCCTCTCCACACTGTCAGCACAACCTAGCCAGGCTCACTGCATGGGCCTCCAGTCTGCGAGCTCTCTCCTCTGCAGCTGTGGGGAGAGAAACTCACCATTATACGTACCTGTCTATCAGATATGCATACTAGACTTCGGTAAATCAATGTTTCCTATACTTACAAACTTGTGGGGCATTGTCGTCCCGAGCACCTTGGATCCACTGGGCCAAGAGTTCCACCTTTCTACACTTCAGGTCATTGTAGTGGGGACACACTTGCCCACCAGTGTGGGGGGGGATTCCAGTTGCACTGGGTAGGTCATGTGCTAGCTGGTTCCAGGCCTCTGATTTGTATTCCGAGTCATGGTACTGGCCCTGCAGCAGCCGGATGTCATGGTCTTTCAGGAAGAGCTAACCATGACCCTGGACTCCAGCATGCCCCACCACTGCACCCAGAAGCACGCACCGTCTCCAATTCCTGCCAGAGTTCCTGCACGGGTCAAACTCCAACAGGTTCTGGCAGTATTCCTGCCTTTCAGCTTAAATAAGGCTGTTTTCTCACCCTTTACCACCATTGGACCATTTTTAAAAATGCTACTCAAAGCTTAGCACCACGCAAGCCCACTAAGCTTAGCTGAGTAGTGCTTAAACTGGCAAATGCTTAGCAATCACCAAACCAGCTAAGCGGAGCTGTGCATTGCTAAGTACGGCTAAAATGGGTCCTGTTTAAGCATTGCTTGGCTTGGCTTAGCAGAGTTTAGCTATGAGCAAACCAATTTTTTTTTTAAAATAAAAAAAAATATATTGAAATTAATTGTTCATTAATGATACTTTATTATTATGTGTATGTATTTTATTTTATATCTCCTAATCTTACGTATTTTAATTATGTTATCTTAGAGTGTGACTGTAATGTATTGGACACTTGTGTGTAACCGAAGCTTTTCTCCTCGGGTCTCCACTGAAAATAGGCTTCTGAACCAGCTGGACTAACCTGGTTAACAAATGTCAATATATACATGATTAAAAAATAAATTGTTGTAACAATTTGCAATTGGATTCTGCATTTCTGGAAACACTGGGAAACATAAAGGTCCTGCTAAACACCCTAATATTGGGTGATTTCAGTTACCAAACATTAACTGGGAGAACTACTGAAGTACTAACTCCCTTGCCCAACATTTCATAGAATTTATAAACTCAAACACCCTGGTTCAACTGGTCAACACTCCCACCAGAGGTGACAACATATTGGACCTGGTCATCACCAACATGGGCGACTGGTGTTCCAAACTGAAGGTCAACCCCTCGCTGGTTAGATCTGACCATAAACAAATCACTTTGGATATCCACATTCTGCCCCCACCCTCAGACAAGAAAACCACCATGAAAAACTTTTCAAAAGCAAACTTCATGTTACTTAAGACCGAGGTGGAAAGTTTCAAAGCCACCATGCTGAAGGATAACACTGTCCAAGCTGCAAAATCCTTTAGTAATGCATTCTACAGGTACCTACAAGAATGCATGGATCATGCCATGCCAAGCAAAACCAAGACTCACTCCTCCAAGAAAAGGAAACCAGTCTGGTGGACTCCTGCCATAAACAAGCTATACAATAGAAGGAGGAAACTAGTACAGAAAAGAGTAAAATCCCAAGAAGGGAAGACATCCCTGATCAGTATCAGCAAGAAACTACGATCCCTCATAAAATCATCCAAGACGAGCTTTGAAAGAAAAATTGCCAAGGACTCCAAAGATAACCACAATACATTCTTTAGCTATGTCAAGAATCTAAGTGGCAATGCTCAGATCTGCTCAGAGTTAGTGCAGAATGGCACAAAATACACTGAACCAACCGATATCGCCAACATCCTGGCAAGCAGGTTCAGCACAAACTTCACCCCTCTCTCACCCCAAAAGGGCCCATAACCATACCAGAAGAATGTAGAGTCCCTGAAATCACAGACACTCAGGCTAAAACAGCCCTCTCCAAAGCCAAAAACACAACATCAATGGAACCAGACAGTGTCCCAGGCTGCATCATACACAAGCTCAAAGACAAACTAACCCCTCACCTAAACACACTGTTCAAACTCAGCCTCTCCACAAGCTACATACCCATAGAGTGGGGCACAGCAATGGTTATTCCGCTCCACAAAGGTGGAGCCACAACAGACCCCAGGAAGTATTGCCCTATAAGCCTGACTAGCTTGGTCTGCAAGGCTATGGAGTGCATCATCATGGAACTCATTAACAGAGACATTGGGAACCTCCAAACACTGGACCCTACCCAGTTCAGCTTTGTTAAGGGCAGATCATGCCTCCTAAACATGGTGGACTTCTTTGAGACTGTTACCAAGGCTATAGATGAGGGAAAGGTGGTATACACAGCCTACCTAGACCTCGCTAAGGCCTTCGACACCATTCCCCATTCTGGTATTATAGACAAGCTCACCAGCTGAACATAAACCCCTACATCACAAGATGGGTTGCCAACTGGCTCACGGACAGAACCTACATGGTGAGAGTTGCGGGAGCTAGGTCCGACTCTAAACCAATTACAAGTGGCGTTCCCCAGGGCTCAGTTCTAGGACCCCTCCTGTTCGGCATATACTTCTCATGGTACAGGCAAGCACAGGAGGACTATGGCTGACCAAGTTCACAGACGACTGCAAACTAGGGGCTATAACTGACTCTCCAGCTGACACAGACATCCTCCAAAAGGGTCTCACTGAGACGGATACCTGGTGTCAAAATCATGGCCGCAAGCTAAATGCCAAAAAATGCATAGTCATCCCCTTTGGAAACAACAAAGTACCCACAAACTACCACATAGGTGGTAGTCCTCTAAATACGGAAGACGTAATAAGGGATCTGGGGACCCATATAGATAGTAATCTCACCTTTGTAATCACATTGCCAAAGTGGTTAGAAAATCCTTCTACATGGCCCACCTAATCACAAAAGGGTTCGCATCCAGATCAAAAGAGGTCATTGTGCCCCTCTACTCATCACTCATCAGACCCATCATAGAGTACAATGTCCCATTTAGGATGTACCTTACAAGACACCTGCAACAGCTGGAAAGACCACAGAAGTACCTCACCAAGAGGATCACTGGCCTCAAACAGATGCCCTATGCAGCTCGACTGAACAAACTCCAGCTGTACTTGGTTGCATACCGCCTACTCAGAGGTGATCTCTGCCTGACATTCAAGGCCATGTACAATGCAGAATTGATGGGCATGCTCCACCTAAAGAAAACCTTATCTCCTTGAGCCACACTCTAGGGATCTAAACCTCACCACAACAATAAATAGGACTAGCTGGAGGGATAGATTCCTGTCGCAGAGACTTCCCATACTTTGGAACAAGATCCCAATCTACATTAGGCAGAGCTCCTTGCTAACACTCTTCAAAAGAAACCTTGACAAGTGGATGGGAAACAGAAAGTTTACCTCGGGGATCACTTCAATGGCTCTGCTGGACAGAGGCACAGGGAACAAATCTATGGGGACAGTGAAAGCCAACACATTCTGGCTAGGCTTATAAATGCCTCCGGGTAGATAGCCTAGTACCTACCTATGAACCTATGAACCTATGGATATAAAAGCTGAATGGCCTGTCCTTGCATTCGAACCGTGCACCTGCTGCACACAAGGCCATGACTCTAACTATTCAGTTACTGTGGATAAGATGACTATAGCTATACATTTCTATTTAGCTCTCAGTCGCAGTTAAGCACTGCTGAGCAACGCGCCATACCACGCAAATCTACTCAGCTATGCTTAAACGTGACCTTTTAAATTAAAATTAAAAGTATCCGGTTTCTATTTTTAGATGTCTGGCACATGTCCTTTGCTAAGCACTGTGCCATGCAAACACACTCAAAAGAACAAAATAAAAAAAAAACATTTAAAATATTTGACTTTTATATTTGAGTGCCATCCTGCACTTTGACAGTGCAGGGGGTGTGTTACTCATCTCCGAACATACTGTAACACACCCCTGTAATACTGGAAAATAAGAAAAGAACAGGGAGCATTAGATATTTCACATTTATATTTCAGTGCCGTCCGGCCCTTTGACAGTGCAGGGGGTGTGTTACTCATCTCCTGACACTGTAACACACCCCTACATTGATTCAGTAACTGTTTTACACAGCTCTCCCTCATTAGAGCACCTTCATTACTATGCAAGGCATGCTGCCAAGGGGTAGCCGCATTCATGGCCACCTTACACTCCGTGTAGGCCTTACACTATTCCTATACGGAGTTTTTTAAATCTGGGGGTAGTCTTATGGGGCATTTTGTTGTGTTTTTTTTATAGATATAGTAGCTATAGTTGTAGCTTTGTGATAACAATAAAGTTGTGTTTTAAAATGGGTTCTGTTTCCTTGTACTACTTTAATATTTTGAGAGTACTGTAGAAATGTCATATTTTTGGTAGTTCCTTAATAACTAAGTGTTAAGAGCACAACTAATGAAATAATATTTGTGCAAGTCTATTACAATATGGGTAGGTATCCATATTGTAAAAGATGTGGATGAGAAAAATGTTATTGTTATATAACAATCTCTTATTAAGGTTCTGATATGTAGCATTTCAGTTTCAGAAATCTGTAAATATAAAGCAGCCATTTTGTCTGCTATAGCAACAGTTAGTTTGAAACTTTTCTCCTGATTGTTTCTACATGACAAAACTTTTAGGATTAATGAATTTGAATTGAGAAAGCCTAAATAACATTGGATTAGACTATTATTTCAGCAAAGTTCTAATATATTTCACAGTATTTTATAATTTACCAATGTCTTACCCAGTTTAATTCCCCTCAGCTACTATTATGTATTTTATAAAATGTTGTGTGCTGTAATTTTTCCTGTCTCTGTTCATCATCTGTAAGGATTATTATTACATATACCATGGACTCTTTTATTGTTAGCTGTACTTTAGTTTTTTTACCACAGTCTTTGCTCCCTCTTTTCTGTGTAACTACCTGTTCGTATTCTCATTTACTATTTTTGTCGCTTTCTTTATTCCCATTTGATTATAAGGATCTGAAACTGGATCATTTTGGCCCAAGTCTCTGATATTAATTTATCAGGGACATTATTTCATCTATCACTGACACTTTCTACCTCCTTCCAGCATGTATCAATAAGTACAGATCAGAACGCCTCCTTCTTCCACTTCTATTCTCTATTATGCAGCATATGATGTTATGTAGTCCTATCTCGCCGTAATTCTTGCTGGATGGGTTTGGAGCCGATATTCGGCTTTGACTCGGCCGATACTAAAGCTCGAGAGCTTTTACTGGCTAAAGGCTAGCCCCTATCCCATGGTGCCTCACGGTGAATCCCCAGATTCCATTTGCCGCGAAAGCTTAGAGGTTGTGTCTTACTGGCTCGTTGGCTAAGTAAAATTATTTTTTGCTAAATTTAGTCTTTTTCATACTTTTTCTATCCTTTTATATATATATATATATATATATATATATATATATATATATATATATATATAGTTTCTTGTCTCTTGTGTGGCTGTTTTGAAAGTTCTCGACCCCTATTCCCCCCATAGGAATGTACGGCCCGTTTAAGTTAGAGGGCCGTAGTGCCCTTTTAAGTTAGAGGGCCTTTCCTCCCTGTCTTTGTAACTGTTTAAAAAAAAGTTATCTTCTTCTTTCTTCCTTTCTTTATTGTTGTAGTTAATACTTTTAGTATTGTTATCTAACTTATCTTTTCTGATACTCGAAATGTCAAAAGATAAGGATAGGGAGCATAAGGATCATCGCCCTTCGGGGTTTAAAAAGTGTGATAGGTGTGCGCAGAAAATGTCTCTTACAGACAGCCACACCAGTTGCGTGTATTGCCTTGGTGAAGCCCATTTGCAGGAACCCTGCACGTTTTGTCATGCATTTAGCACTAGAGTTTTAAATGAGAGAAAAAGGAAACTCATAGATAGGGGTCTCATGACCAGTTCCTTCCAGGAACAGCTGGAACTTGGTCAGGCAGCTCCAAAATCCTCTAAGAGAAAATTATCGGCCCCAGCTTCGGAGCTGACTAAAAAGACTAAAGTGTCGGAGCCAAGAAGTTCCGGTTCCGACTCAGCTTCATCCATTTTGGTACCGTCAAATGGAAAAGGTTTTCTGTTTGGGCTATGAACTGGGGCTTAGATCCATATACGGCTCCTATAGAATCGATTTTATCCTTCCTAGCGTCAATTTTTCATGAAGAAGCAGCAGCCGTTACAGTTAGAGTTCAGTTAACCGCCATTTCCAATTTCCAATTTCCACTTTGGCTTCATGGGAAATCCAATCATGCAACACTCCTTGTGTAAAACCTTCTTAAAAGGAGTTTTTCTTCTCAGGCCTCCAATCAAACAATCATTAGAACCCTGGGACTTAAACCTCTCATGTTTGATGTCTGCACCCTTTGAACCATCCTCTTCGTCAGAACTAAAATTGTTGTCATGGAAGACATTATTCTCAGTAGCCATAACATCTGCTAGGAGAGTCTGAGAACTGCAAGCTCTAACTATTTGACCTGCTTACATTATTTTTCACAAGGATAAGAGTCTCTCTCAGGACAAACCCTTCCTTTCTTCCCAAAGTATGCTCAGAGCACAATCTGAATACTACTATTGAGCTACCTGTGTTTTTTCCAAACCACTCTAATAAGTCAGAGTATTGACTACACCAGTTAGATGTTCACAGAATACTCAGGTTCTATCTACATAGTGCTAAAGAATTCAGAAAATCAAATCAACTTTTTGTTTCCTTTTCTGACAAAAAGAAGGGCTTGCCTGTTTCTAAGATTACTCTTTCAAAATGGCTTTCGGATGGCATATTATTTGCTTATCAACAAGCTGGCAAACAATTACCAGTCAAAGTTAAAGGTCACTTTACTAGAGCTGTAGCTACTTCATGTGCCTTTAGATCTGGGCTCCCAGTTGATACTATTTGTGCAGCAGCTACTTGGGCAAGACCATATACTTTTGTTACTCATTACAAATTGGATTTGGCCTCCTGGGACAGGTCTTCCTTTGGGTCCACTGTGCTGAAGAGTCTCTTTGCTTGAGCCACCCAGGATATAGGTGCTAGGGACGCTGTCCCATCCAGGATGAATTACGGCGAGATAGGACTACATAGCATAAAGAAGTTATGTACTTACCATAACATTCAATGTTTGTAGTCCATCTCAACTACATTCTTGCGTCCCTCCCTCCAACCCCCTTCCTGTTTTCTGGGGGATCTGGTGGACTATACTGGTGCTGCCTGACATGGTTTTCTTTTGTTGTCCACCTGGCATGGATTATATTTTCAAAATCCTTTGTCTGCATTTATGCAGCTCTTATACTGGTCTTACCTGATAGGTATTTATTGCTTTCTTGCAAACTAGATCTGGGGATTTGCTGTGAGGCACCATGGGATAGGGGCAAGCCTCGAGCCAGTATATCGCTCCGAACCCATCCAGCAAGAATGTAGGCGAGGTTGACTGCAAACATGGAACGTTATGGTAAGTACATAACTTCTTTTTTACATTGCTTTTTTTTCAGCTGTCTCAAACTTTGATCCATCACCTTTCTGCACTCTTTTCTGATTTTGTTCTGAAACGTTACACTGTGTGTCCCTATCTCACTTGTATTATTTTTCATTATACTTGGAGACTTGGTCAGATACATTCTTATCCACATCTTCTAAATGAGTAAAGAGATTTAGTGATAGGAAATGGACTTAATAGATTTAGAATCTAGACATTTTGTAAGTTAGTAAAGTAAATAATACATAACCACAGCTAGAAAAATATTCTATATATGCCTTACTAAGGATATTTATGAGTCTTGCTCCTTTCATGTTCTTTATCACTTTTGGAATTGTAGTAGTTATATCCAGCTATAGAAGTGTCACAGCTCTTTAATGGCTTTTTTCTTAAATTTCTCAGTGTACACGCATACCATGTATTAAAATTGTTGTCTCAGGCTTGTAGCAGGTTATAGCAATAAAAGAGTACTTTGTACCTTTTTTCTGCTGAGAGCTGTTTGAATAAGATTCACTTATTTAATGTGACACTTTAAAGTTTACCTTACATGGAATAAATAGCCTTGTTTGCTTCAGCTGTCTTCCTTGAATGATATCCTTGCTTCCAGAATCTATCATTTCTACTTGTATGAGTTTTGTTTCCTATGCTTATACCATATATCTGATGCACAGTTTCCTTTATTGTTGTGTGCTGGTTTCTTCTCGCCCTTTTGAATTGATTATATGTACAGTAAAATCTTTTGATGTAGACCAATTCCACCCTGTAGTTCTGCTCAAAACTGCATTCCTCTTTTCATTGTCTGTTGCTGATGTTACTTGCAAGAAAACTAAATCTGAGTTGTCATATGGTATACAGTCACTGCTTTCTTAATATGCAATATCAGAGAACCCTTATCATCACAGTCTCTGTCCTGGTAACAGAATGTGTTGCTACAACACATGATGTTAACATGGAGTGAAGAGTAAACTATACAGACAGATAAACTCCGAATGAATTTTCAAGGAGAAAAATTATCTATTCTTGCAAGTTTCCTTGGTGAGAAATGAAATGGTAGGCAGAGAAACAAATTGCTAATGTAAAGCAGATTATTTTTTTTTTCAAATCAGTTTGTGCCTCTCATACCTGCTGACAATGAATCCTCTGTCCGTACTGCTTATTGATTTCCCCTTCTTCCAATGTGATCTGCATCCTGTGTCACACAACTGGAGGAACTTCTGTCTAGAAGTTTTCCTCATTGTAAACTTCTTCTTGATAGCTAATGTGAGAGCATCTGAATGGGCTTCATCTAGACAGCCAGGAATGGTGCCGTGTTCCAGTCGGAATTCCTTATTCATCCTGTTATGGTCCTACATCCATGGTCATGCTTCTCCCAGTGTGATCCTCATTCTAACAACTTGAGGGTCAGACTTCACTCTTCCATGACCAAGGGCATCTACATGCACCTGATGTTGGCACTTGCGTCATAGCAAGTGCTCACAATGCCTTCCTTAAATTTATGGGTGTGTGCTCTCACTCATGCACTAATAAAATATATCATAAATGGCTTGGTATAAACAAGCTCACGTCCATGTTTTTGCTGATTCCAGTACCTGTGAGCCTCCATTTGCAGGTAGTTAGTGCATTAGACCAGAACTGCAATTCCTTCCCTCCAGGATGAGGTCATTGTAGTTCCCTCCCTCCAGGATGGGTGAGACCAATGCAGTTCCCTCCCTCCTGGATGGGTGAGACAGCACTGGCCTCTCATTCTCAACCCACTGGTCAGCTTCTGCAGACCAGTGCTGCTGAGCAAACCCTGGTTGTCCGGCTCAAAGGACTTCATCTGTCTATGGCATGGAGCTGACATTTAATACAGATAAGCTTGTAGTTGGTTATTATATTATTATTTTTTTTTTGAATGTGAGACAGTAGCTATTTAAGTTGCTTTCATTATTTGTCTTCTCCATCCTTTTATCTATTTTTTTTTTCATTTGACAAATAGGAAGGTTGGTTGGTCAAGCTGACCCTTTTCATGCATGACCCAGCTAACATTGTGACTTTGAGAGTATTTACATTATACATGCAGGTTGAAAACATTACAAAGCATAACATTTACAAGTGATAGACTGTTTTAAATATTACAAAACATTTAACAAAATAACAGAATTTGTATATATAAATTATTAAAATTAGAACATGATGAAAGAACAAGCTGGCTAACTATTACACATCTGGCTGACTATAGTAACAGGGTACTTTAGGTTCAAAAATATCTAGAATGTTGTTGTCTTTCGGCTTTTCCCGGTTAGGGGTCACCACAGCGGAACTCTGGTCCGCTAATGATTGGCAGTAGATTTTCACGGTGCCGAGTTGCCAGCTCGATGCCCAACCTTCAACGAAGGCACGCCCATTCACACATGTCTTTCGGAATGCCACTCGACCAGCGGGGAGGACATGCAGACTCCACACAGAAGGCACTCCCCGCACACTAGCTGAGAATCGAATGGGAGAACCTCTTGCTGTGAGGCAACAACGCTTCCACTGCACCACCGCTGAATACAGGGATGAATATAGTGTATGATAGCAGACAGAGCAAAGACGGATAAATTAGGTAGAAGGAGTATAAATGGGGCCTGAATTGTAGAATTCTAACCCTGCAAGTATAAATACTCAACCCATATTAGCTGCATTCAAAAAATCCCTAATTGAATACCTATAGTCCTCCATTAAACATACCTAATTTCATCAAAACTCTCCTTGAATCTTTTAATGGATTTAATTTCTTTCCTAGCAGCAGTTTAATCGTTTCTCAGTTGAGGTCAGAAATGTAGATCTTGAGATTTCTGCTTGAGATGCATTCACTTTAGTATGTAATGTTAGGGACCCCTTCCAAATGGTAATTTGTGGCAATCATTTCTGAAAACATTCTGATTCTGAAGTAAGGAAGGTGGAGAGGTATCACTGGGTTTTAGCCAGGAAGTTCTTTATTGCTTTGGGTATTGATTTGAGAAGGGTAGTGCTTCCTTACATGCAGTCATTTGTCCTTGTGATACTGTTATTTATTAAGTTATGTTTTTATATAACAGTACTAATAAGGATAAAATTATAATAATGTGAATATTGAAACAAATTAAACTACTGTATAGAATAAATGGTCTTTTTACCATCGTAGTACACATTCCCATATCTAGTAAATGTTGTACCCTTTTGTCTTTATCAGGTTATTCCCGTACACCTCTTCCCTTTTGATTCATATGCCAGTTTGTCCAAGCTTTATATTTTGCACATATTTTCTGAAAACAAAACAAAAGAACATATAAAACAGACACTAGCATATGTGGTAGCAAATCAGTAAATAAAATAAAATACATGGCATCCAACTTACAATAATGCTCCAGCAGAGGGAGCACAAATGCAAGACTTTACCCTGATAAAGTATTTAGGACTGAATATAATATTCTATTCATTTTTTCTTTCTGTAAAGATTTGTAAGTGGTGACTTATGCATTTATATACATGAAATACAGGAAAGGTAAATTCTTATTATTCCTTCAATCTTATGATATAAATGAGTAGTTTAATTAGCTAACCTGGTTCTTAAGAACAATAATTGTGCTGAATACAGTATGTTGTCCTTTATGTTACCTGACTATGAAGAAATTAAGCCATCTTTATTATGGAAAAAGGTGAAAAAGGTTTTTGTGTAAGATATATATGGCACCATGAATGGGCATCGCTGGTGTGTAACAGACTTCTTTTAAAGCATTTGATTTCTCAGCTTTGATGGACTCACATGATTTCTTATAATGGAGGCATATAAATGCATTGTGCCTATGTTATCACTCACAATCTGGTGAGAAAAGTAATTATTATTTTATTTATCTTTTGCTGACTGGATTAGTCCCATTAAGTTAGTAGCCTCTTTTCAGGGGAGACCTAGGGTGATAGTTATACTATAAGGGAACTTTGGACAGGGCATTAGGAAACTTCTTCCACTATTTTCAATAGGTTCTGTGGGATCTTTTACATCCACCTAAGCTACCACCAGCTCAAGCAGATGGGGCCTTGGTTTAACATCTCATCTGAAGGATTGCACACTGATGTTACCCTTCAGAACAGTTGGAAAACTCATGTTTACCCTGTGCCACATGTACTAACCATGTACTTATCCCAATTACTTCTGAGGTCTGGGGTCAGTAGACATGTAGATAAGAAGCCCAAAATGTTATGTGTATGAAGTTTGGCACAATCCTGAAAAATCTCACAGTCTTAATTCACAGTATAGCAGATTATACCTTATAAGAGGAAAAAAACATTAGGTTATTTAATATGAGGCACTACTGAAGTTAATTGTGACACATTTATCACATAATACTTTACTAAAGAGGGTGCTATTTAGTGACAAGATCTCAAACTTGCAGCCTTCAGGTATGATGACATGTGAGGGAAACTAATACACTACATTTCCAGCTGCCTAGACTAGCTTCCTTTTTTTTAAAGACTGCAGCCCTCAGCTGAATTTCCTAGTCCTCATGCAGTCTTCATCGTCATTTGAGTTTGGGACCTTTGCTTTAGAAGCTGAAAATATAACATGTAATCCAGCTAAATGACATATTTGAAAACTCTTCCTAAATTCACTGTAGGTAAGATCTGAAAAGGATCAAAAATCTAATAACTATTGTCTTTATCAAGGATAATACTGAAAAACTGTGTAAATATTCTCACACAAACTTTTTGTGTGTGACATTTCTATATTTCATTAATGATTAGACAGTTTTGCTATCCTGAAAATATACTAATGGTACCAAAATTAAGTGTCATTGGTGGTGCAGGTGTCACACTCATGTATGGGGCAAAAGACTGTGAATTCCATTCCCACAATAAATAGATTGATTGCTGACACAGTAGTGCAGCATAAGCAGAGGCGCCGGAAGCTGTTGAAGTCTGGGGGTGGGGGTGGGTGAGAGGGACACTTAGTGTTCTAAAAAAGGGCAATTTTTTATAACTATTTACTACCACAACATAAGTTCAATTGGAGGACTTTTTAAGCTTAGCCAATTCCCTTTGGTGCCTGATTCTTGAATTAACATTTTCTGATTGGTCTTACCTGTCCCATGGCTGCTAATTGTATATTAGCCTTAGTGAGAATAAGTGTGATCATTCCATAAATAATTTGAGGAGACCTATATAAGGGATGCAGCATTTAGGAATTGCCTCTATCCATTTGTGGCATGAGGGGCAATCGTAGAGTACATTTTCTATTGCCCATCCTTAAATCCAAGTTGCATTTGAATATGGATGGGTGAGCTTTGTTTTATTTTTATGGATAGTTTGTTCTGGAACAGTGGTAGCCTCTGTGGTGTATATCCATCTCTCCACAACATTCAGGCCCATGAAAAAGAGGTACAAATCTGTACGCTGATTAATGCAAAATTTGCATAAATAATTACACAACCTCACCCACTCCAAAGGAATTGTGGGATACCAACTTTCAAATGCAAACTGAAGAACAGAACCACAATATAGCACCAGAGTCCCCCTGCAGCCATTCAAATGTCTCATTACCTGGTTATTTTACCCCATTTACCATAAACACTAATGTGTGCATACTGCTTTACTTCTACAATGATTTGGATTTTATTTTTTTAGATTTTATAGCACAATGCACAAACACTAACAGATATCTGCTAAACAAAGCAATACTGTTTCACAATGAAAATAGACTTGGCATTAAAACTTCTCTGCCCTTGAAACTGACATTCATTGAAACAGCATTAAAACCCACACCACATCCAAAGAAAATGCATCAGGCCAGTAGTGGATAAAGATTACCTTTGGGCTGTTTTCAAATCAGAGGCCCCTTGCGCACAAAACGAGAAACATACATGCATTCTTTGATACACCTTCCTGACTTTATCAAATTATATTCCTTTTATAATACAGCACACTTGTTAGACGTAAGTTAGAGCGCATTTTAAATTTATTGTTTGAACATTTTTCCAGTAGATAATGAAGCAAAATGCATGCACCAATAAAGACAAAACTGCCCTGTTCAGAACATTTCCTTGATAACAGTCTGCTTCTACACACAATATATATATTATATCTATATATATATATATATATATATATATATATATATATATATATATATATATATATACAAATACGGAATCACAGTAGTGTAAGCCATAGGCATGTTGTACAGCTTCTTGCACTTATTTTCAATTGGGGGGGGGGGGGGCAAAAGGCCAAACACCAGGGACACATTTTAAACATTGCTTGTATAATTTTGGAAAGTTGCTTGCATAAAATGTTGTGTTACCACTGTACATTTCACTGCCGAGTCTTGAACCCAGAGCACTACAGTCAGAGCAACATACCACTAAGTTAAATCAGTTTCCTGAAAGACTGCAAGACAAACTTAAATGGCTATCATTTAGTGAAGTAAATTCTCACTTATCACCATAGCTCTCAACCTCTTAGCGCAACAATACAGAACAAAGCCAATAATGGGGGAATGCAGCCCCAAAATAGGGACACATTTCAAATACTGATCTTATCAACTTAGAAAATTGCTAGTATAAAAGGTTTTGTTTTACTGCTCCTGAAAAAACAGAGATTTAATGAGGAACAGAACAAAATTGTGAGGCATAAATTCACAAGTGATGGTGGCTAGGGAATTTAGGCTCTTTTTACATGCGCCCAAGGTACAAGGTTTGAGCCTGTGTACCTCTAGCCACCAGATGTATCCTGATGGGGGCATTTACACTCACACACACGCATACACTTGAAGACAGTACCTTAGCTCTGTGAAGGCAGCAGTTAATCTGCTGAATGTCTGCCCGAACGGCCGTTATCCTCCGAGGCTGCAGTAAAGAACTCTCAACTCTGCAATTAAGAAATCTGAGACTGCAAAACTAAATCAGAAATCCGGACTGCAGTTAAAAGAAAGATCCCCAGCTCTATCAGTTCAAACAGGCGTGTGGTCATTGCGCATGTTATGACAAGTTGGGATGGTTGCAAGTGCTGCAAAAGTTGGGGGTGCCCCTCCCCCCTCGCTCTATGGTTCTGGCACCCATGAGCATAACGGAGGTGCTGCACTCCTGAGTGTGTCATTTTTTTAGATGAGACATTAAACCAAGGTCCCATCTGCTTGATTTGGTGGTAGCTCAGGTAGATCCATGGCACCCATCAAAAAGAGTAGGTCATACCTTTTAACTAATTAGACAGATTTTGTAGACTGTCCAGATTTTTGTCTCATATTTTTGGTCTGTTCATCATAAAGTTTGTGGAATTCTGACAAATCATTTAGGATTAAAATCACTGAATAATGACAGACATTTGAGTTTCAGACTTCATATCTTTCAGAAATTGCATGTTAACACAAAACCTTTTATTCTGTCAATTTTTCTAAGTTTATAAAAGCAATATTTAAAAATTGTCTCTGTTTTTGGACCTTTGCCCCCCCATTAGAAATGTATAAAGTTTTTTAAGTAAAAATATATACAGTAATTGAGCTTTTAATTGAGAGAAATTGGGTTCACCACATACATTCCTAGTAAGTTAATTAGAGAGGGGCAAACACTATATACATATATACATGTGGTGGAGTAGTAAAGCTTAAGGATGTAGTCTCTTGATAAAGTAAATGTGTAAGGAGAGAAATATAAATTATATATGTAAGGTGAGAGGGAACAGGAGTAGGTAGAGTAGGATTTCTGAGGAGTAGGAGAGAGCACATGAATATAAACAGACAAAAATACAAGAGTGCAGTGAAATTAGGTAGGGTCCTTACAGGGGAAAGTGTTGATGTTAGGTAGGTGAAGTCTGAGTACTTTTTTTAAAGTGTATAGAATGGGTTAACAAATTTCAATGAATAAATACTTTTGGATTTGTCCAGATTTCTTGTGCTAGGAGGTTGAGAGGTATGGTAGGGGTACTTTATTTACATATATACATTCACACACACACACACACACACACACACACACACACACACACATATATATATATATATATATATATATATATCCAAAATACAAGCATATTCTTTCACTTTTCTTTTTATAATGCATATTTACCTTAATGGGTAATTCCCAATCTCCAAAAAAAAAAAAAAAAAAAAAAAACGTGATATTTAATATTAAATCTACACCACTTGTTTCTTTCTTTAATTTCTTTAACCTTTACTTCTGGAACATTTTCCTATGGATTAATACAATATTTTTTATAATATTATTATACCTTAATTTTCTGTCTTCTTTCACTTGATCAAACTTTATTTTCTACATTCTTATCTTTTGTTGATAATTTTCTATTTCTTTATTAAAACAGTATTTTGTTTTTTATTATTTTTTTCTCAGAATTCCTTATACTTATACTTCAGTACATTTGACAGTAATATCTAATTTTTTTCAATTTAACCATTTCACTATTGTATATAAATTTAATGAAGCAGCATAAACTATTGGATTTATCATACCTAGTTATCCTTCTCCCTTATAATATATAATACTCTCCTTTTAACAGGATTTAATCTTGATCCCCATACAAAGGAAAATCATGTTTCTGTTAAGAGTTTTTCATATCCTCATGGAATCAGGACAACAGTGAATATATATGCAGTCTTTCCTATTAACACTGAATTAATGAAATATACAATTTTATATGTGAATCTGTACATTTTCCATAATATACAAACATATTTTATTTATTTTATTATTATATACTATCCCTTCTTATTTTCTTCTGTATCAAAATTTATCCCTAAAACAGATATTTATTTCCTAGAAAAATTGTACACCTGCTATTTTTATTGTATCACCCATTCCTTTATTCTTTTGTTTATTAAGCATCATACATCTTATCTTTATAAATTCAACTAAATAGATAACTTCTCATTCTTTGTTTTTAGTTATAATTTCATCTGCATATGACATCATAACTGGAATTTCAGCTTCCATTTGAGTTTTATAATTTGCATGCTTCATTTTCTGATTTACCTCTCTAACTATTGTGTTCATGACTAAAGCAAATACAATACTACTCATAAGAAACCATAGTCTTATACCATTATTCATATCTATTTCTTTACTTACCCATCCATTGACTAACAGTCTAACTTTATTATTTTTATAAGCTGTTCTACACATTTGTTTGATTTTATTATTAACATTATACAGATTCATTGTTTTGCACAATATGTCATGCTGTATTAAATCAAGTGCTTTGTTATTATGACCTACTATAAAGTTTATATGTTCTTTTTTCTATTTATATCATTTATAATTTCTCTCACTATAATAATTTGTGGCATCCTTTTCCTTCTGTACCATACACACTTTCCTCCATTATGTATTGCATCTTATTCTTAAATCTCTTTTGTATTGTTTTCATAAATGTAACCACAATGCACAAACTCCCGTAAGGACAAAAAACTACTAAAAACAATAAACATTGCAATAAAACCACTGCAGACATGGAGAGTCGTCAAAAACACAATGATTTTATTGCTAAAATACAAGTGCATGGTTGAGCGCTTTTGTCTTAATGGCACAAAGACTTCATCAGAACAAAATATTAACTAATCCCTTAAATAACAACAGGAAATTAACAACAAATGAAAAAAACAATTACGCAATTAAATAATTAAAACCCAGTAGCAACTCCCATCAAGCTACATCACTTCCCATTCTCAAACCAAGTAAGATAACCAATAAATATTAAACTCTATTTAAAAAATTCACAGCAACTTTGCTCATATTCAAAAACCATACTTAATCATACACTCTTAGTTTTAAGGCACAAAACAGAGGTATTGTCATTCAAGCCCAGGGAGTCCATAGAATTGAGCCAAAGCTGCCATAACAGTTCTTTTAATTCTAAAATAGTTTCAAAGGGACCACCCTTTAAGGAAACAACAAGTTTTTCTAACACTGCAAATATGAATGAAGTAAAATGACTGCAACTAACAGTATGTTAAAAACGCTCAGTTTTCTCAGTATAAACAAAGAACATTTTAAATAAAGAGCAATTTAAATGATTTTGCTAGAATTGCAGTCACAACCATCCGCTAGCCTGATTTTTCTGTTATCTGGACCAGTTAATATAGATCAAGATTCCAAAATAAACCTACACTTGTTACAACGGCCACACTTCCTCATCCCATTATTTCTTTGTGAATGAAACATTGGCTTTGATGGTACCTCATAATATTGATTTGAGTTCCTTCCTCTTTTAAACACAAAACTGGGCACATTGCCTAAAAGGTTAAGAATATCCCTGTCTGACTTAAAAATACTCCAAAATTTGTTAATCATTTGCATAACTTGGGGGATAAGAGAATGATATTCCAAGACTAAACTTCCAGATCTATCCCCTGTGGATCTTACTTGTTCTATCACTTCAAGACATCCTAGAATGGGCTGAAAACAGCCATTTCTGTTGTCTCCAAACTCACTCCTTATATTCACAACAAAATCAAGGGATAACCCTTTTCAAGAAAAATATTAGCCAACACATCATATTCAGATATAAAAATCTGATCATCTGAAATCATATGGGATAGATGAACAAATTGGTCTTTAACCAAGGACCTCTTTTGATGCATGAGGTGGGAACTATTAAAATGCAGATAAATATTGGAAAACATGAGTTTTATCTACACATTTGAATGAAACACCCCATTCATCTGATAAATGGAAACATCTAGGTAATTCACCTTGTTAAAAAACACCAAATGAGTAAGTCTTAAAAAAAAAGTGGAATTGTTAATGAAACTGATAAAACCTTTCAGCCGTTCAACAGTATCTGTCCACATTAAAAATATATAATCCATAGTGGTTTTATTGCAATTTTTATTGTTTTCTTAAATATTTTATAGTCTGTATTATTTATAACTATTGGTCTGGATTATATCTTATGTAGTAGGGCCAGTTTGAAGGAGATTGGAGACTGTAAAGTGGTGACTGGGGAAAGTGTAGTTAGGCAGCATAGGATGGTGGTTTGTAGGATGACAGTGATCAAGAAGAGGAGGAGGAGTGCGAGGGCAGCACCAATGATCAAATGGTGGAAACTGAAAAAGGGTAATTGTGAGGTGGAGTTCAGGGATGAGTTAAGACAGGCACTGGGTGGCAGTGAAGAGTTACCAAATAGTTGGGTAACTACAGCAGAGCTAGTAAGGGAGATGGCTAGAAAGGTGCTTGGTATGACATCTGGACAGAGGAAGGATGACAAGGAGATGTGGTGGAATGAGGAAGTACAGGAGAGTATACAGAGAAAGAGGTTGGCAAAGAAGAAGTGGGATTGTCAGAGAGATGAAGAAAGTAGACAGGAGTATAGGGAGATGAGGTGCATGGCAAAGAGAGAGGTGGCGAATGCTAAGGATAAGGCATATGAAGAGTTCATATGAAAGGTTGGACATTAAGGAGGGAGAAAAAGACCTGTACCAATTGGCTAGATAGAGGGACCGAGCTAGGAAAGATGTTCAGCAGGTAAAGGTGATAAAGGATAATGAGGGAAACATACAAGTGAGGAGAGTGTGTTGAGGAGATGGAAATAGTACTTTGAGGGGTTGATGAATGAAGAGAATGAGAGGGAGAGAAGGTTGGATGATGTGGGGATAGTGAATAATGAAGTACAATGGATTAGCAAGGAGAAAGTAAGGATAGCTATGAAGAGGATGAAGAATGGAAAGGCTGTTGGTCCAGATGACATACCTGTGGAAGCATGGAGGTGTTTAGGTGAAATGGCAGTGGAACTTTTAACCAGATTGTTTAATGAAATCTTGGAAAGTGAGTGGATGCCTGAGGAATGGAGAGGTGTTTTGGTACTGAGTTTTAAGAATAAGGGTGATGTGCAGAGCTGAAGTAACTACAGAGGGATTAAATTGATCAGTCACAGCATGAAGTTATGGGAAAGAGTAGTGGAAGCTAGGTTAAGAAGGGACGTGATGATTAGTGATCAGCAGTATGGTTTCATGCCAGGAAAGAGCACTACAGATGCAATGTTTGCTCTGAGAGTTTTGATGGAGAAGTACAGAGAAGGTCAGAAGGAGTTGCATTGCGTTTTTGTAGACTTAGAGAAAGCATATGACAGGGTGCCTAGAGAGGAGTTGTGGTATTGTATGAGGAAGTCAGGAGTTTCAGAGAAGTATGTAAGAGTGGTACAGGATATGTGTGGGGGTAGTGTGACAGCGGTGAGGTCTGAGGTGGGAGTGACGGATGCGTTTAAGGTGGAGGTGGGATTACATCAAGGATCAGCTCTGAGCCCTTTCTTATTTGCAATGGTGATGGACATGTTGACCAACGAGATCAGACAGGAGTCCCTGTGGACTATGATGTTTGCAGATGACATTGTGATCTGTAGTGAGAGTAGGGAACAGGTGGAGATGACCTTGGAGAGATGGAGATATGCTCTAGAGAGAAGAGAAATGAAGGTCAGCAGGACTAAGACAGAATATATGTATGTGAATGAGAGGGAGGATAGAGGAATGGTGAGGATGCAAGGAGTAGAGGTGGCGAAGGTGGATGAGTTTAAATACTTGGGATCAGTAGTTCAGAGTAATGGTGAGTTTGGAAAAGAAGTGAAGAAGAGAGTGCAGGCAGGATGCAGTGGGTGGGAAAGAGTGCCAGGAGTGATTTGTGACAGACGAGTACCAGTAAGAGTGAAAGGGAAGGTCTACAAGAGGGTAGTGAGACCAGCTATGTTATATGGGTTGGAGACAGTGGCATTGACAAAAAGGCAGGAGTTTGAGCTGGATGTGGCAGAGTTAAAGATGTTAAGATTTGCACTGGGTATGACGTGGGTGGACAGGATTAGGAATAAGTATATTAGAGGGTCAGCCCAGGTTGGAAGGTTTGGAGACAAAGCCAGAGAGGAAAGATTATGTTGGTTTGGACATGTGCTGAGGAGGGATGCTGAGTATATTGGGAAAAAGATGCTAAGGATGAAGCTACCAGGTAACAGGAAAAGAGGAAGGCCTAAGATAAGGTTTATGGATGTGGTGAGAGAGGACATGCAGGTGGTTGGTGTGACAGAGCAAGATGCAGAGGACAGGAAGAAATGGAAACAGATGATCCGCTGTGGTGACCCCTAATGAGAACAGCCAAAAGAAAATGATGTTCTCCAGTTTTTAAATCTTCTTTTTCCCTTTTTCCATATGCATTTTAATACTCCACTACACAATTCCTTGTATTTTAATCCTTCATTTATCCATTCATTGAATACACGTATTAAATAGTTTTTCTGCCATCTTTCTAGATGTTTATACATTTCAAATCCAATACCATTTGGACCAGGTGGTGATTCCATATTTAACAGTTTGAACACTTTTTCTACGTCATACAGTGTGATCTGTTTTTCAAATTCCTTATTAATTTGTTCAGAAAAACATTTTACTTCCAATTTCCTTATACTATGTCTCTTGTTTAATAAGCATTTCTTCCACATACCTTATAACAGTTCATATAAGTTGTTGCTGACTTTTCTTTATATTTCCTTCATCTTTCATTTCTCTCACTATACTGCTTTCCTCCTTCACTATTTTGCTTAAATAAGGTGAAACTTCCTCTTTTCTTCTTTGTAAAAATACCTCTAATTATACAATAATTTTCTAATTTTCTCATAATTTTTCTTACAAATTTCATTTTCATATTCATAATAATCTCTATTATTTTCTAAATTATCCATTTAATCTATGTGTATTTTAGCATATTCCTAATTTTCTTTTTTCTTTCTTTCTTTTTCTAAAATAGATAACTATCTTTATATCTTTTTTTAAAAAGCAATCCACCATTCCGACCAATTAACATAAAATGTTTCATAGTAATATGATCCTTCTATAATTGCTTAATATCTTTCTTTCCTTTTTCATTCCATTCCCTTTCATTTATTCTTTTTATACCATTTCCTGTCTTTATGTACTCTTTTTTATGATATTTTCCTAACCATATTGCTAAATGATCTGAAAAACCTGTTGCAATAGTTTCTTCTTCCATTATACACATTCCTTCTGATACCAAAAAATAATCTATTTCCGATTTAAAGTACTTCTCCTGTAAGCCCTTTTAAAGGGCGTTCTGCTGCTCTTCTTGTGAGTATTCTTTCGTTGTTTGAATTTAAATACTTCTCCTGTAAGTCCATGTTTTTATTCCATATAACTTATTTTCCATATTTTATTACTTCTTTCATATTTTTTTTACATATTTCCTTATTTTCTTTTTATTTCCCTTAAGTGACAATTGAAATCTCCTCTAATTATTATATCCATGTTTATAAATAAATAATCCAGTATTTTCTGAAATAGATTCTCCCTTTCTTTACTATGCATATATAGCAGTAATTCTATACACTTTTTCTTGATATGTTACATCTCTAATTGTCAATCTAATCATTTTGAGTAATATAACATCCAGAATTGTCATGACTCTTCTACATAGGACTTCTTTTGATGAACACTGTTCATTCCCTATGTACCATATTATTTCCCCATACCATTTTTTGGTGTCTGTAATCTTTCTTCATGTGTTAGAATTCTTATGTCCAAAATAATTATATCAACATCATGTTGTTACACCATTCTAAAATTATTATCCTTCTAGTAATATTTTTCATACGATTAATATTCACTGAAATAATTCTTAAATAATTCCTTTCCCCATGTCTCAGTTTAGGAAATATCATCCTATACTCATTTCTTATAAGAAAAGTTTTATCCATTTCCTTTCTTCTTTTCCTTTATATTAGTGGCTTTACATTTTATTTTTCTGTCTTTAACTCTTCTACCATTGGAATTCTTTTTCCTTTTTACCATTTTCCAACTTACATCTTCTTCATCACTAACTTCTGATTCTATCTCTAATCCATCTCTTTCATTATTTTTTACTATCTCCCTTTTTCTGAAGTTTCATCTTTTAATGTCTTATCTTCAGTCCTTTCTTGTTCTTTCTCTTTACTCTATTTATAATACTTAACTCATTCTCTTTTTCTTTTCAATCCGTCCATAAATGTCCTTTTTTTACAGTTATAACATTCAAGATCACTTTTTTTGCTTCATGTCCTATTTTACTACATATATAACATTTATTTCTGTCACAACTATTAACAAAATGTCCTTTATTTCCCAAAAAAATAACATGCCTTTGGCTGTTCCAATATTTTTTATAACACCCCTATTACTATCAACATTTATAACACTTGGAATATGTACATTTTTTTCGATTTCCATTTTCAGAATGATATTACAATCTTATGACCCAGTCCATAAACCCTCACTATCATAAACGTTTGATATATCTACTGTTTCTTTACATATATTTTTTAAATGTTCTTTTAAAGTCGCTCTTTCCATTTCACTTTGAAACCATATATGAACTTTATTTTTAATTTCTCAAAAAGATGCTTTTATTATATATTCATTCCAAGGACTGCCATTTTTTGTATTCATACAAAAATCTCTCCATACCTTGTACAGTCTCAAAGAAAATATCCCAAAATGGCTCTTTGTTAATCAAAATAAATGCTCTTACCTCTTGTGCTTTTACACCCAAAGGTAACATTACATTATCCCATACGTCATATCTGTTTGGTTCCTGTTCTTTTTTTTGCTTTGTATTTTTACCACAAATTTTCTTTTTACATTGTCCTCTTTTTTTCTCTCTCTCCTTTTTATGTAACTGCTACTGTATGTGCCTACATTTTCTTTGTCTTTCTGCTGCTTCCTTCTGGTGTTGCTTCTATATCTCCTTTATCTATTTTTTCATAATGTTCCTCCACAAAACCTGATTCTCCAGCTCACCTTGGTTGATCATTTCTTGAAGTATGTTATCTCGACTGAAGGGTCTTAACTATACACTCCTCTCTGACTGTCTCCTTGGTCTGATCAGACAACTTTCTTTGAAAAGCTTCCTCCAAGTCTTCTGCAATTACACTGTTTGCTTGCATTCACTTCTGCTCCCTTCTTGTGATATTCCATCTTGCACACTGTCATCCCAGCTAACATCTCTCTAGAAATGGGACGTGTGAATATAGTAATGTACAACACCACAAGTGCCAATCACGAGTAGGGAAGTTCCCTGATGTTCTGGCCAAATTTTCCCTAGTAGTATAAATGCCACCTTGGAACTCCCGTGAAACTAGGCTACTCACCTAGGGGGCTAACCTGTTCAATGATGGATAAAAATAATAAATTAATGCTATAACAGACACTTTTACCACAGCCTATGCCAGACTTGATATTCCATTTACATGAATAATTGCAGAAGCTCTAACAATGTCATGGTACAGACTGTCAGTTTATTTAACAAACCAGTGACTGGAGCATAGATTTTGGGCAATTCCTGATGTAATATGAAATGTTATCTCCCACCTGCTATTCAGACTACCCAGTTTATTTAGAAAGCCCTAACTCCTATGAATACAAAATAAGCAATGTAAACAAATGCATAAAATGTAATAATTACTGATCATCAAGGTTACTTGATGCTGTAAAGGTTAATTGCAGTTGCATTAAATCCTTAGTCAAAATTTCTATACAAGAGGGTTCAACTAAAGTTATTGACATATCCTGGGATTCAGAAACATTACCTCCAGCAATAAACAAATCATAAAAGCATTCATTTGCATAAATTACAACCACCAGCTGAGTAAATTAACTTGGACAAAAGCCCATGTTCAGCCATTACTTTCAATGGAAGAGAGGACGTTAGAGGTAAGCACCATGGAGTTTAGCAGAGAGCTAGCCATGGTGGTGTGTGTATGTGGGTATGTGTGTCGCTGCATGTGTGAGTGAATGTAGAGGTATGAGTGATGTCAGCTGAGTGTGTGTGTGTGTCTGCCTGGATGGTTGCAGTAGTGGGGTTAATTAAGGCATAGGTAGGGTAAGTGTGTGTGTGTGTGTGTGTGTGTGTGTGTGTGTGTGTGTGTGTGTGTGTGTGTGTGTGTGTGTGTGTGTGTGTGTGTGTGTATGTGTGTGAATGGGTGAGTGAGATTGGGTAGGAAGGGCTGTTTTCAGTGTACATTGTGTGTATGTGTGTGCCTGGCTGCCATACCTCTAAACTTCCCTTGACTAATGAGCAAATCCCACAAAACGGGGGGGGGGGGGCAATGGAAACCAGGAACTTTGAAATATAAACCTAAGCCACTTTAAAAATGAATAGTACAACAGATGTTGCAGCATGAAATATGTGTGTGTATGGGAGGGGGCACTAGAGACCAGTAACACTTTAAAATAATACCCTGCTTCATTTACAAAGGTAACAGAACATGGGCTTTGGAGCATGATGCATGTCATGAGTTATGAAAATCTGAAGTCTGTCATTATTGACTGACTGTAATGATCCATGATTTTTGGACAAAGCCAAGGGGGAACACTAGACAACACCAAGCAGTCTTTCTAAATATTACTGTACCTCACTTAAAAAGTCAATAGAATGACAGGACTTGGACCGACCCACAAAAGGAGGGGGAGTATCAATATTCGTCAAAGATACCCACACCTCCAGGTTGGTGACACAGCACGAAGCATCAGAGACTATCCATGTGCAACTAACAGTGGGTAAAACTGCCTTCCAGTTTATAGCCTGCTACAGACCACCCTCCCTAACCCTGGAACCCCACTCGGCCTTCCTGTGAACACTGGAAAATATAAAGGTCTCTCCAAACACCATTATATTGGGTGACTTCAACTACCCAAACATAGACTGGGAGCATTACTCTAGCTCCAACACCCTAGCCCAAATGTTCCTAGAATTTATAAACTCAAATGCTATGGAACAACTTGTTACCACTCCCACAAGAGGGGAAAACATACTGGTCCTGATCATCACCAACATGGGGACTCTATGCTCCAGACCAGAAGTGTATCCCTCACTGGTAAGATCAGACCATAAACTAATCTCACTGGATATTCACATCCCAACACCACCCCCTGCCCAGAAAACCACAGTGAAAAACTTCTCTAAAGCAAATTTCACACTCCTCAAAACAGAGGTGGAATCCTTCAAAGCCCCCGGGCCTGTGGAAAATACGGCCCAGACTGCAGAATCCTTTATAAACGCATTCTATGAACACCTTCAGGAATGCATGGATCATGCGATCACAGATAAAACCAAGACCCAATCCTCCAAAGGTAGACGTCCTATCTGGTGGACCTCAGCCATAAACAAACTATACAATAGAAGGAGGAAGCTACTAAATGATAGAGCAAAATTCCAAAAAGGGAAGGCATCTCTAATCAGTATTAGCAAAAAACTACGGGCACTCATAAAATCGTCTAAGGCCAGCTTCAAGAGAAAAATTGCACAGGACACTAAGGATAATCACAAGGCTTTCTTTAGTTATGTTAGGAACCTGGGTGGTAATTCCCAGATATGCTCAGAGTTAGTCCAAAATGACAAAAAATACACCAAACCCACAGACATTGCCAACATCCTAGCCATTAGGTTCAGCGCAAACTTCTCCCCCCCCCTCCCCACCAAAAGGGCAAATATCTATCCCAGCAGAGTGCTGCCCCCCTGACATCTCAGATGCTCAGGTAAGAGCCGCTCTCTCCAAAGCAAAAAACACAGCATCAGTGGGACCAGACGGTGTCCTGGGCTGCGTCTTACATGAACTCCAAGAAGAGCTAAACCCAAACATAAAACTACTGTTCAATCTCAGCCTTACTACAGGATATGTACCCAAAGAGTGGCGTACAGCAACTGTGGTCCCTCTCCACAAAGGTGGTGCCTCAACGGATCCTGGAAACTATCGCCCCATAAGCCTGACTAGCTTGGTCTGCAAAGCTATGGAAAGGATCATCATGGACCTCATAAATAAAGATATTGGGGACCTACAGACACTGGATCCTACCCAGTTCGGCTTTGTTAAGGGCAGATCCTGCCTCTTAAACCTGGTTGATTTCTTTGAAACAGTCACCAAGGCCATTGACGAGGGGAAGGTGGTCCACACAGCCTACCTGGACCTCGCAAAGCCTTCGATACAATACCCCACTCGGGCATTATAGATAAGCTCACCAGCTTAAATATAAACCCCTATGTCACTAGATGGGTTGCAAACTGGCTCAAGGACAGAACCCACATGGTTAGAATTGCTGGAGCCATGTCAGACTCCAAACCAGTTACAAGTGGCATCCCACATGGCTCAGTCCTGGGACCTCTCTTGTTCGGTATGTATTTCTCGGAGGTACAGGCCAACATGGAAGGACTGTGGCTGACCAAGTTCGCAGATGACTGCAAACTGGGTGCCATAATTGACTCTCCAGCCGACACAAGCTTCCTCCAAAAGGGCCTCATAGAAACAGACAACTGGTGCCAGAGCCATGGCCTCAAGCTAAATGCCAAAAAGTGTATAGTCATCCCCTTTGGCAAAAACAAAGTGCCCACAAATTACCACATAGCTGGTAATCCATTAAGTACAGAAGAAGTAATTAGGGACCTGGGGACCCAAGTTGATAGCAATCTCTCATCTGACAACCATGTGGCCAAAGTGGTTAGAAAAACATTTTATATAGCCCACCTAATCATGAAGGGATTCACATCTAGATCGGGGAGGTCATCGTGCCTCTTTACTCATCCCTCATCAGGCCCATAATTGAGTACAATGCCCTTTTGGGATGTACCTTACCAGACACCTGCAGCAACTGGAAAGACCCCAAAAGTACCTCACCAAGAGGATCAAAGGGCTCAAACAGATGCCATATGCTGCCCAGTTAAAGAAACTCCAGCTCTACTCAGTGGCATACTGCCTGCTCAGAGGCGATCTGTGCCTGACGTATAAAGCCATGTCCAACCCGGAATTAATGGACATGCTGCACCTCAGAAAATCCAAATCCCATCGAGCTACACACTCAAGAGACTTGAACCTCAGCACTGAAATAAATAGGACATGCTGGAGGGACAGATTCATAACCCAGAGGCTCCCTTCACTCTGGAATAAAATCCCAGTCCAGGTTAGGCAGAGTCCCTCATTGACTCTCTTCAAGAGGAATCTTGATGAGTGGATGGGAGATCGTAGGTTTACCCTGGGTATCACTTCTGTGTCACTGTTAGACAGAGGCACAGTATACTAACCTCAAAAAAGGGCATAGCAAAATTAATTTAAAATGGGTGGCAAAAGCCAAACACATTCTGGCTAGGCTTATAAATGCCCTAGGGCAGATAGCCTAGTATGAACCTATGAACCTATGAACCTATGCATCCCTATGCATTTTCTGAACAGTAAGAATAATGAAACTTTAATGTCTGGCATTATTGACTGAACTTAATCATTTGTACTTTATTGGGAAAAGTGACAAATTAGAAAGCAACCCATGGGACATTCTGTAAACTCGGGACAGGTCAGAAGTTTGGTGGTGTGTGTGTGTGTGTGTGTGTGTGTGTGTGTGTGTGTGTGTGTGTGTGTGTGTGTGTGTGTGTGTGTGTGTTTGTGGCACAATGAATGAGGGGGTTGTCTGTGCCAATGAGAAGAGTGGGGCGCTGGCAGTGATTACTGGAGTACAGTGCTTGTCATTACCTGCAGTAATTACAGCACAATTCATAGATATGCAGATTATCCAATAATAATGACTTTCCTCAATGCAGCTAACGTGTCTCTGAAATGCTGGTTTCCATGACTGTGATAAAAGGCCATTTCAGTCTGTGACACTGCCAGCCAAGCTATCTGGAATTATGTAAATAATTATATGTCATTTGTGAATATTGATTTGATTTATACAGAACCATATGTTATGTACTGAGCTTCAAGAATGTAACCACAGCATACCCTGCTGGAACATAGAATATTAACTTACAAAACTTCAGTAAAATAAATTGAAATTAAGTGCTTTACGATGTTCTATAAAAGTTAGTGCAGCAAGGAGACAGGATGTCTAGATCTAGAAGTTTCTTTATATTGTCTTGGAGAGAAGTAATTACTAGGTCTAAAATGTAAAAGTGTTTAATTGTTTTACTACATCCAGCTCTGAGCAAACATCTGAAAGATATGTAGTTTTCACACAGAAATGTTAAATTTTATTAAGTTTCTGTTAGCCTGGGAGCTGAAGGAAGGTGACAAAGAGTGATGCCATCCAGGCTAACCCAGCAGTAATATGTGATATTAATTTAAGAGCTCTCACAGAGAGAGAGACAAGGAATTTTGTATTTGTCTTTGGATCTGACGGCATCCACTCATCATCATCAGCATCTGCACTTGCTTTGCTAATAGTAACTAGATTACAGGGGTTGGGAGGGTGGCTTGATGGCTAAGGTGTTTGCCTTACAAACACAAGGTGTAGGGTTGAGTCTCACAAGGGATAATTGGCTAGGCTTAAAATGGCTCGCAAGAGCTGTTAGCTTAGTACTAAATTATGAACCTGTGAACAGTAATTTCTTTTAGATTTAGATAGGAATATAGTAAAGATTAATTTAGAGGTTTGCTGTATTTATATGAGACTGTCCTGCAGTGTTGTTTTAAAATATTCCTGTGATTCTGAACTCTGCAGTTACTGTGTTGATTGAGTATTGTCTTGTTCTTTTATTATTTATTATTAAATATATTTAAGCCTATATTTGTGGCTGATATTTGTGAGACATATTTAAGCTCTTAGAGTACTTGCATATGTATTTGATGACACTGTAGAGTTGTTGTTTGCCTTTTCGTCTTTTCCCGGTTAGGGGTCACCACAGCGGAACTCCGGTCCGCTAATGATTGGCAGTCGATTTTTATGGTGCCGAGTTTCCAGCCCGACGCCCAACCTTCAGTGAAGGTACGCCCATTCACGCATGTCTTTCGGAGGCCACTCGACCGTGGGGAGGACATGCAGACTTCACACAGAAGGCCCTCCAGCCAAGAATCAAACAGGAGAACCTCTTGCTGTGAGGCAACAATGCTACCGCTGTACCACCGCTGAGTATTTGATGACACTGTAGAGGCCACCCCTAAATAGCCCTGCAAGTCTTGGTCACACTTACCATTTGGATAATAGTAACATTATACAGTAGGATTGGTCACACTTTTCAGGGCCTTAAGTAGTTGATAAAGAGAGGTTGGTGGCAGTGATAACTACCTTGTAGTCTGGGCAGAAGAGGCATAGCTAGTAAGCCTGTGCCAGCCTTCCCCAGGAGTGTCTGTGTGTTTGCATATAAATTAAATCTCAAAGTGTGTGTGTGTGTGTGTGTGTGTGTGTGTGTGTGTGTGTGTGTGTGTGTGTGTGTGTGTGTGTGTGTGTCAGCTACTTGGGCAGGGACATGAACTGGCTGGACAGAGAGGGTGCTGGAGGTCTTGGCTTGACCCCTCAACTGAGATCTTAACCATATAGCAGTGCCAGTGGGGAGTCTTATTGGGGATCTGGAGAAAGAGGGAAAAACCAACCCCAGAGTGATTGTGATCTCTGTGTACTTTTAAGGGCAATTGTACTTTACTGTGTGTGTGTACTTGTCATCCTCCAAGTCTGTACATCCCCCACTGTTGCCGGTAGTGAGGACTGAGGCTCCTTAATTACTGGGCCAGTGCAGGAGCATCACAATTACTATCAAAAAGGGGACTGAAAAGTCAATGCTCAGGTTAGTGTAAAAAATTTTAAACATTGATTCCTTTTTGGAAATTGCTTCTGAAGATATTGGGATGCAAAATGCTTTATTCACTATTGCCATCACAGAAATATTAGTAGTATCACACAAGATGTGTTTATATGAGGCAAACTATGATACACCATACATATAAATGGCATTTGTAAAGTACTTTATCAAAATGTAAAACCAACACACCTCATGGAACCAGACCTGATACCATTGAAGAGTCCAGATAATGAAATACTTCAATTTATTAACAAGCCACAAACTGAGTTAAGCGATTTTGTCCACCACACTACACTATAGGACTTTATCAAAACTGTTGTACAAAACCAAAAGGTTGCTTTTATCCTTCAGATAATTGGTAATAAATTAAATTATTCAATAAATCAATAATTCAATAAAAATTGTCTATTAACATTAAAACAGGTTATTTTAAAAACCATAGTATAATAAGTAAAAATAAAATATGTGCAATATAATACTAAATAGTTTTTGTTACACTTTAACAATTCATAGTACAGTTGCCCTATCTTTCAATATGGGTACAAGTTGCCATGGGTCATTTAACCCTGGGGCATTAGTGCCATTTAAAAATAACAGCCATCTAAATTCACTTTTATAAATGTCATTTGACCAGTCCCCCCCAATATCTTTCCTTATAATTTTTAGAATCCCAAAATGGAATCCTACCTTAACGTCACAAGAGAGTGTATGTTTGTATAATGCATTGTTGCCGTTTTGTGTTTTAATGGCATAAAGGTGTTCATATATTCTTTTACGTAGGGACCTCTCTGTTTTCCCCACATAAAACATATGACAATCCTGGCAAATAACAGTGTACACTAACCTGCAACTATCACCAGTTACCTTTTTTCAACTTATTTTTCTCTGGGTGTCACCTATCACTAATTCCTCTCCTTTGTATACAATATTTACAAAAACACAACTAGTTGTACCTCCTTGAATGGATTGCTGATGGGAAGGGTGTTCAAAAAGAAATTTTAAATTGTGTCCCACTTTAGTTGTAAATGCTGTTTTTTCTCCCAATTTACTGTATAGTTCCTGGTTACACTGTAATATTAACCAATTGTGAGTCAGAATGTCTTTGACTTTACAATCAAAAGTACCAAACTGTGTAACCATAGTATTTGAATATTTTTGTTGTTTATTAGGTTTCCCAACCTTGTTTACTTTTGGGTCTTGAACTAAAAGTGTGATAAACTTATTACCCCATCCTCTCAAAGCTTCCTCATCCAAGTTGTAAACCATACTTGAGGGGTATCCCCTAGCCAAAAACATAAAGGTCAAATTACCTAGTTCTAATTTAAAATCCAGAATTGTAGAACATATTCTGGCCCCACGGATCATTTGACCTCTAACCAGGTTCCTTTTAATGTAGTGTGTGTGGTTGCTTTCATAAGCCAGAAACCTATTAGAATAAGTTGGTTTGTGAAAAACTCTAGATGAAAATTGTTTTAAATCATAATTTTTGGTGAAGGTAACATCCAAATAATTGATTTCAGTAACATGGAAATTATAAGTAAATTTTAAATATTCACAAATATTGTTAATATATTCACAAAAATTGTCAACCATTGTTCTCTCACTTTTCCATAAAACAAAAATATCATCCAGGTAAGGCAAGTAAAGGAACCACCCCTCTCCAAAACCTGAATTGAAAATATAATTCTTCTCCCATGCTGCCACAACTAAGTTAGCATACATGGGGGCACAACTTGACCCCATGGCAACACCTGTAAGTTGTCTATAAAATTCATTTTCAAAACTAAAATAATTGTGCTGAAATATGGTCTCCATAGCATCCATAATAAAGTTGAAAAGGGGGCCACTCTATGTAGCATAATCTAATAGTGCTTCTGAAAATAGTTCCAGACCTATGTCATGGGGTATGGAACTGAAAAGATCTACTACATCAATAGTAGAAAATCCCATAGATTCTAAGAAATATTCTTGTTTAATCCTTCCAAGGAAATCCCACAAATCTGTTAACACATGGCTAATAGGAATGAAAGTATCTTTCAATAAGCGGTCAATAAACACCCCTAATGAGTAAGTGGAACTATTATGTGCCACTATGATAAGGCGGTATGGTGGGTGAAACACATTTTTGTCTACTTTTGGGATCCCAAATGCTGTGGGGCTATAAGGGTGGTCATTATGTAAAAATCTGAAGGTTGATTCAGTAATAACACCTTGAAATAAATTATCCTCCAGAAATAGCATTAACTTCCTATGAGCTATATCTATTTTACCTCTAGAAACTATTCCATATTGGTCTGTATCATAAAGCAAATTTGCTATGTCATTCACATAATCTACCTTCTCCGCCAAAACTACCCCACCCCTTTATCAGGTCTCACGACTCTATATTGGTCTGACTCTCTCAATTTTCTTAACACTAAAGCTTCCTCTCTTGTGAGGTTAAAAATTTTATTTTTATGGAAACCATGAGCCTGGTAAATCTCTTTACTACATATTCTTTCAAAATCAATTAAAGTGGGGTGAATGGGGGGGCTTGTACAAACTCTTTCTCTTAAATCTGTTACCTACAGGAGTGTTGTCTGCTTCCTCCTTAAACTGTAGTTGAAAATAAAACTTTCTAATATATATTTTCAGTTCAGTGAACACATCAACTATGTTAACCTACTCCCTGGTACAAACTTAAACCCTTTCTTAAAAAGGGAAAAATGTGCTTCAGTAATTTCCATGTCTGTGTAGTTGTAAACATGAAAACCTTGTGAACAGAGTAGTTTCCCTTTAAAAGGTAAAGCACTAGGTTGTGTATAGAAAATTGTATTCAATATCTGTTCCCCTTCCTGTTCTTCCAAAACTGTCTTTGACCCTTGGGCCCTTGCCCCCTCGGTGTTTGAGATCGCCCTAAAAATTATTGTTATTTTGATTTCTATTTCTGTTAAGAATTCTTTCTGATCTCAGTGGAAGTGGAAACTCTTGTTCAAAAACCTCATCTATCCCACCTACATAAACTTCAGCATCATAATTATTTGACTCTAATCTCGGGTCATATTGACCTGGCCTAACATCTGTCTCGTGCCTGTTCTGGTTATAAAAAAGGGGGGTTTTCATAGTAACTCTTAGGAAGCGGGTGTGCTTCCTTATGTTGGTAGTCAAGTTCATCCCTTTTTAGTTTCCCTTGTTTTCTTAAAACATTCTCTATAACCTGTTGTTCAGTTCTTATTAAACATATTGTCATATTTGACTTCAAAATTCATAAAACATATGTCTTCAACAGTGTCTTGATTTAAAACATTAATTTCATCCATCAAATTTTTAATCTTATTACTGTTAATTTTGATAATAAAGTTCAAAAGTTTTATGCCATGTCGATCGAACATGGCAAGCAGTTTGTTAAATTCTTCCTGCCCTGCAGTAATGCCGTTTGGAAATTTGTACATTCATAGTCTTTTAGGTACTCTTTGAACTTGAATGCATTCAGTTAAGCAAGCATTGTCTATTTGAAGGCTACATACCTTGTTCATTTTGAGTTCAAAGGTACGCAAACGAGAGTTAATGTGTGTTGGTCATGTAGAACCTTCCTCATGGTTAAAGTTTAAGTCCCTGTCGATCCATTGCTCAAACCGCGTAGTCCATTTAGAATTATTATAATTTATCGAACTTCCTTGTCCACATGGAATGCTGTTAACTAGCGTTGAACTGGACGAGCCCAGACTAACAGCAACATCTTTTCCTGTGGATCTCAATCCACCGGAAGTTGTCATAGGGTGCGATGACTCACCAGCAGCAACGTCTCTTGGGAACTGTAGTTTTTTCCAAGGTAGATTGCATCTGCTGGCACTGTGAAGACATTAGTTTTATTAGTTGAGTTAAATTACCATCTTCATTTGTCAGTGGAAACTCTGACAATTCTAAAGTTGGTGAATCCAGTGTAAAATTCTTTACATTAGTCACAATAAAGGCAAGGTTGGTATCCAAAACACCCAAAACATCAAAACCACGTAAAAAAGCGATCGAGGAGTAACTCAAACAGTAAAACCAACACACCTTGTGGAACCAGACCTGATACCAATGAAGAGTCCAGATAACAAAATACTTAAATTTATTAACAAGCCACAAACTGAGTTAAGTGCTTTCGTCCACCACACTACAGGACTTTATCAAAACTGTTGTAAAAAAACAAAAGGTTGCTTTTATCCTTCAGTTAATTGGTAATTAATTAAGGTGGTGGTGCTGCAGTAGTGTTGCCTCCTCACAGTAAGATGCTGTCCGGTTCGATTCTCAGCTAGAGCATCTTCTGCGTGGAGACATGCGTGAATGGGCATACCTTCGTTGAAGGTTGTGCATCAGGGCTGGTAACTCGGCATGTAAAAAGTCAACTACCAATCATTAGCGGACCGAAGTTCCGCTGTGGCGACCCCTAACTGGAAAAAGCCGAAAGACACAAACAAAATTAAGTTATTCAATAAATCAATAATTCAATAAAAATCGCCCATTAACATTAAAACAAGCAGGTTATTTTAAAAACCATAGTATAATACGTAAAAATAAAATATGTGCAATATAATACTAAGTAGTTTTTGTTACACTTTAACCATTCATAGTACAGTTGCCCTATCTTTCAGTATGGGTACAAGTGAAAATTGGTCATTTAACCCTGAGGGATTAGTGGCATTTAAAAATAACTGCCATCTAAATTCACTTCTGTAAATGTCATTTGACCAGTCCCCCCCTAATATCTTTCATTATAATTTCTAGAATCCCAAAACGGAATCCTAGCTTAACTTCACAAGAGAGTGTATGTTTGTATAATGCATTGTTGCTGTTTTGTGTTTCAGTGGCATAAAGGTGTTCATATATTCTTTGACCAGGGACCTCTCTGTTTTCCCCACATAAAACATATGACAATCCTGGCAAATAGCAATGTACACTAACCCACAACTATCAATCACAGTTACCTTTTTTCAACCATATTTTATCAAAACAAAAAAAATAAATTGCAGGGTAACACATTGACACTAGATATACCCAGGAATGAAGCCATTGTTTGGCTAGACTTTTGGAATGTAGTGTAAACATACTATGGATATTGTAGATTAGATTTAAAATCCAGAACACCTGTGGTATTTTGAGTAAAGTCCGATCTGGCTCTCACAGTTTAATTGCAGCATACCTGATAAAAATAAGCCACAAGATAAACTAGTGGCCGTACATAACTACTGAAGTCTTATCAGGCCGTATACTGGTAGGTGTTGTCATGATAGTATAACATGTCTACATGTCTGAAAATAAGTTTTATAATGGTCATTCCAGCTCCTGCAATCTTAAACTCTAATCTGACCTCAGGCCCGCGCATCACTCAAAGAAAATACACAAAACATCAATGGATTAAAGCAGAAATGCGAGTACTTATTTTTTCATATATATTTTTGCTGAAATTCTTTCTTTTTGAAGGAAAATATCTGCTTGATGGAAGTTGAGCCCTGAACTGCATGGTGTGGATCCTTCTGGATTATCAGGCCTAACACAAAAAATAAGGAGAAAGCATCTCTCAGAACATGACTTATTACTAAAAATTCTGCAATATTATGAAGCATCTAACTTTCCTTTTGAAGGAAAATATCTACTTGATGGAAGTTGGGCCCTGAACTGCATGGTGTGGATTCTTCCAGATTAACAGGCCTAACACAAAAATAAGGAGAAAGTATCTCTCAGAACAGGATTTACTACTAAAAAATTCTGCACTCTCACCAAGCATCTAAGTTTGGAAGTCGAATGGAGAATCAACCAGATAAAATGTAAATTTTAACTACAAAAACTAAACTATCTATGATTACTACTCCTAAGAAAGACGTCACTCCCAAAAGACAAAAAATACCAAGCTGCAACAAGAAGCTGCTAAGATGTCTCTAAGATCAAAACAGGAACAATCTTTAACATTGGAAGACCTTAAAAATGCTCTGCAACCCTTACAATTAGAAGTGCAAAGTTTTGCAAGTAAACTAACTACATTGGCTCTACTCTGGACCAAATTATGCTTAGACTAGAGCAAAGTGAAGCTAAAGTTATGGAAAATGAACTAAAAGTAAATGAACTTCAGCAAAGGCTTCAGACCAGCAACAACACAATTAAAGAACTACAACAAAAAATGTTAGCTCTAGAAGCCCGAAGCAGGCATAATCACTTTATCATAAGGGGAATTCCAGAGAGCTTTGACAATACACAACTTAATTCAATAATAAAAGAAATACTAAACTCTCTCTTGAATAATAAAGATCTCTTGGATGATATAGTAATAGAAATAGCCCACAGAGCTATAAGCCGTGCACAAACAAGTGACTCTCTGAGGCAAATATATGTCAGACTGCTTAATTCAGCACATGTTCAACAAATAATAGCAGCATACAAAGCTAAAAAGAACTTTACATGGAGAGCACATCAGATCACAATAACTCAAGATCTCCCTTTAGAAATTAAACAAAACAGACAGAAACTTAGTAAATATTGTGCTTACCTTATTGAAAACAAGATTAGTTTTCAAATGAAATACCCTGCATCTTTAATTTTCTACCACAAAGAAGAAAAAATATCCCTTGAAACCCCTGAGCAAGCAAAATCCACCTTTCTGCGTCTCTTCAAAGTTAATCCTGCTTGAAACAACCCAATTCATCTTCTCTGAACTCAAAACAACATTTGGAGGGCTTCAGCAAGGTATTCTGCATGTTTCTATTATTAAAATAAGCTAAAAATAAAACCATTGTTTTATTTTTACAGCCCTAGAGGTCCATTTTAGCATTTCAGCATTCTGTTTCCCATAATCCTCTTCAAATCAGGAAGCTCTATGATCTTTTCACCTTTCAACTTTAATGATGTCATTAATGACTTGTTTCCAGCCCCAGTGCATTACTGGGAATGGGAAAAATGCCAAATCAAGTCGGGAAAGCTCTACAAACAATGAATATTCAACTTTTAACCAAACTTTGCTTTTCTCATTAAATAAACCTCAAATTGTATGTTTCAAGCCTCTACACTGCTATAATTACAAAGAAGAAGGTGACAGAAGAAAATACCAGTCATTTGGAAAATTCTAGAAAAGAAAAGGATGTAGCTGCTTTTAAATATTTCAGCCTCCCTTTCTGCAGTATTACAAACCTTGTGCTACACTGGATAAACCAAGGTACTGTCTTTTAGTAACTGCCTTTCATTTATAAATTCTTAAAGGCTACCTAAGTATGGCTGCATAAAGAAATTACTTAAAGGTGCTTTTCTTTAAGTCACTGCAGATGTCAAGAAACAAGGATTGTTAAATGACATCTGGATCAATCAATCTCATATAAACTCTTATGTATTAAACACTCCCAAATGATTACAGCTATGCTTTCTTGTATTATACAGCTATATAGGTGAAATGCTCTAACTAATCCTGGGGTGGGGGGACTCTTCTTTTCTGAATAATGCTTTGAAACAGGGTGATGCAATTTGGGTTGTGACTTTTGTTTTATAATAGCCTAAATTAGTATATTACTTTGACATTAGGAAGTTCTTATACATGGCTTAATCACTATCCTAATACCACGTTCACTGGGTTGTATTTGAATGAGTCTATGACTAAATGATACTTTCTCTTACTTTACACATACCATTTAATTGAATAACTAACATATTATTTTAAGAGGTCAGAAAATCATTATACTGTAAATAACAAATAAAAGGAGCAGACTGTGTTCAGTCTGTAGCTGATGATTGTTCACATTTGGAACATTTTAGGTACTTTTGACATCCCTTTGCTAAATGTATATATAACCCTAATACAAATAATAGTTTTTCTTTGCTTTTCAACTTGTGCACAATTACCAATACAGAGGGATGGGTGGGAAGGCACCTATTTGGGGTATAGGAGTTTAGAAGTCACTGCATCAATTTTAAAGCTTAACACACCAGCAGATACGTTTTATTACTACTGAACATCATGATAAGTAAATTAAGACATGGTATCAATAGACTCATGGAATGTTAAAGGGATAGTGGATAGAAAAAGAGATTTAATTATGCATCTCACATACCAAAGTAAGGCTAATGTAACCTTCCTGCAAGAAACTCACTTGGATGATCAGCTGTGAGGTAGGGTAAGGAAAAGGAAATGGGCTAAGCAAATATTAGCTGCAGGCCATAATTCTTTATCTAGGGGGGTAGCCATTATAATAAATAAATATTTCCAAGGAGAAATTACTTCTTTTAAAGCTGATTCTAATGGAAGATGGGTATTATTTACTAGTGAATATCATACTCTAAATAAACCTTTACTATTTCTTAATATATACAGCCCCTGCTCTAATCAACATCTCTTCATTTATGAAATCTTTAATATACTAGCTAACCACCCAAATCATTTGTATATCATCGGTGGGGACTGGAATGCTTTATTAAATCTAGACAAAGATAGATCACATAATGAAAATAGGCAGTCACAACATACCACTATAGCACTTGAAGAATTACAAAATACTTTTGAACTAACTGACCCCTATATTAAATTCCAATATGATGAAACAATATCAAGATTCACTTTCTTCTCAGCCACTCATAAAACCTGGTCCAGAATAGATGATTTTCTAATTTCCCAATCATTGCTTTAGAACAAACTAAATTATGCTATATCACCTAGAACTATCTCACACCATTCAAAAATCAGTCTCCTAATACATTTTCAAACATATAAACAAAATGTTCCCTATTTCAATAATTGGACATTAAATCCTACAATCATTCAAAACCAAGAAACAGCACAGGAAATCCAAAATGTCATAGCCCAACTTCAAAATGACTTTATATCCACTCAAATTCCTTATGATATACAATGGGTGGCTGCCAAAGCAGTCATTAGGGGTATAATTATCCAAAAATCTGCATGGTTCAACAAAAAGTACAATAACTTTAAAAAGGAACTAGAAACTCAAATAAATATTGCTGAATTAGAACTTCAGAAAAAAATACTCTAAAGACCTGGAGGAAAAAGTAATAGACTGGCAAAAGCAATCACACAAACACTATCTAGAAAATATCTCCCTGTTAGAATTAAGGTCAATATATCAGTATTCAGAATGGGCACAAACACCTTCAAACTTCCTAGCTAGACTAATTAACATAAAAATGGCCCACCGAGAATTAAAGAAATAGTGTATGAAGGACTTATGAAGCACAAGAGCCAAGATATTGTAGATGCTTTTGAAGACATATATAAGAAACTATACAACATACCCTTATCACCATTTATACATAATATAAAATTTCTACAAATTACGGAAGATCAAAAAAAAACTCCTAAAAACACCCCTGCAACTAAATGATATAAAAGCTGCAATAAACAAACTCAAACTAAAAATACCTTGGGCCCGACTGCTACACCTCTGAATTTTATAAACTATTCATGGAACCTATTTCCAAAGTATTATTAAAAGTTTTCAACTTTATAATACAACATGGAATAACAGATAATTATTTAAATAACTCCAAAACAGTGCTAATTCCAAAACCGAATTTTGACCCAACAGATCCAGCAAACTATAGACCAATAGCCCTGATAAATACTGCCCTTAAGATCTTAGCTCATGTTATAGCAAATAGACTTAAGAATGTACTCCCCTCTATCATTTCCCAAGAACAAATGGGCTATAAGATAAACAGGCAAACAAGTGATAACACCCTCCTCTTAGATACCATTATCAGACTTCTTAACAGTGACAAATGCCCCAGATATGTCCTCATGGCGGATGCAACCAAAGCTTTTAATAGAGTTAATTTACATTTCCTGTTTAATATATTGCCTTTATATGGTTTTCCTCAGGAATTCATAAGGATAATTAAGGTTCTGTATCAGAAAGCTTCTACCACTATTCAGATAAATAAGCTCAAAACTAACTCTATACTGTTATCCAATGGTACAAGACAAGGTTGCCCTCTTTCCCCATACCTCTTTAATCTTTATCTAGAACCTCTCCTTCTGTTTATTTCACAAAAAACTTCCATCACATACCTAGAATCTATAATACAAATCTTATATTCTCTGCTTTTGCTAATGCCTTGAATGTACATTTTCAACTTCCCACTACTGACCTCCCAAAGATACTTAAAGCTATAGATGAGTTCTCTGAAATCTCTAACTATAATTTAAATCTAAACAAATCCCACATATTTCCCATGAATCTTATAGGTCATAAGGAATTTTACTTTCCCATGAGTGAGATTAAGATAAGTTACCAGATAAAATACCTAGGAATAATATTTACTCCTGACTTTAAGGATATGATAAAGAATAACCTATTGCATACATGGACCAGTATTGAAAGTGATATCAATAGGTGGAAGAATATTAATATGTCATTACTCTCAAAAGCTAGTGTTGTTAAGATGAACCTTTTACCGAGGATACTCTTTCAACTAAATGCTACTTTTTCAAATATTCCCCAAAAATTCTTCCTTGATATAGAAAAAGCTATATCAAGATTCTTATGGTACCCCAAATCCACTAGAATTAAATATGACAAACTTGTACTTACCAAAGATAAAGGGGGATTGGGGTTACCTGATTTCAAACTCTATTATAGTATAATTACTGCTTACAGACTAATACAGATAATAAGCCATGACCCGTATGTAAATACCTGGACACCCCAATGGACCAAAATCTGGTCTGAATAACTGAAATCCCTTGGGTATAACAGCAAATCCCTACCATTTTTAAACCTAAATCAAAATGGCATATTCATGAAGAATATACACCCACTAATTAAATACACGATTCTTACTACACAGAAAATATTTAAATCATTGCAGTTATTAGATGCTCTTGCCTTTATACAACCACTCCACCTAAATCCCAACCTACTAATAAACAATAAACCCTTAAATCTAACAAATTACCCTCTGATAAAAGATCTCACAGTATGGGAAATATACCAATGGAGAGAATCCAATATACAACAAATAAGACTAGAACTAAATCTTTCTAAGAAATATACTGTTATTCTTACCCAAATCCATTATCTCATAAATGCTAAATTCTCACAAACACAAGTCGACTTGCAGGATATTAACTTAGTAAAACTAATACTAGAAAACCTCGAGATGAAAGGGAAAATGATTTCTAGGACATATAAACTTGTAACGAACATAAAGCACCGGAATTCTCTATTATTTTCAAACTATTGGCAAGAAAAAAACAATCTCTGACAGATGAAAATAAGAGACTGGCCATTGAGAATACGATAAAATTTATTCCTTTGAAGAAGCTGCTATATACACAAATTATGATGAATAACAATGTATACTATACTCCATCAAAACTAAATAAGTTCAATTCCAACTTCTCACCTGTATGTCCTCACTGCCCAAACCAAACTGCAGATATTCTCCATGTCATGTGGAAATGTAGCAAGGTACACAACCTATGGTGCTCTTTAAGAGCTAGGTTAGAGAAGATGGGATATGAAAAATCAACCCTGTCATGGGAGACAGCTATATTGCACATTAACATGACTCAACTTCTAAAAATAAAAAAAAATGTCCTTATCACGATGTGTGCCCTTATTAAATTTTATATCACTAAAAATTGGAATGTCACATCGCCAATTACATGGGAAGGCTTTAGCAACCTTGCTGTTAAATATGTCTCATCTCACAAACTAGTTTATATAAAAACAAAAAAGAAACACTATTATCAGAAATATTGGGGTTACTTACTAGATGTAATTTTTAACAAAGAAAGTCTGTACACTGACATGATAAGACAAATTTATATTATGCAATAACTGCATTATAACCAGTTTTTAGGTTTTTTTCTCTTCTCTTCTTTCCCTTTTTCCTCTTTATATATTTAATTGTATTCCCTAATTACTTTAAGTATAATAAGTGGTTGAATTTCTATATTTATCTTCTTCATAACATTTGTCCCTTATACTATCCCTCACTTTCTTATGTGATGTTAAAAACGTTTTATACTCCATTTGATGATTAGTGACTTCTATTATATATAGTGTATATATATTTCTTGTGTTATTAGTTTTTTGAATGTTTCCTTTTTGTATGTACTGTTTGTTTTGTGTGTTTGGATGTATCGCTGTTAATAACTGATAGAGATTTTGGAAAAAAAAGTTTTATAATGGCTAAGCTATTGGTGAAATGTTGGACACAGCAAATGAAAGCTATACTTTGCACGCCCTCTGGTGGTTTACAAGCTGCAACTTTTAAGGCAGATCTTGATACTTTTGAAGGTTATATCATTCTGAGGTTCCTTTGAAAGAATATGTTAGACAAAATATTACTTAAAAATATTTATTTAATAACCAAATTAGTGCATTGATCTGAAAACCCTTTTTAGTCACGAGCCTGACCAGGCAATAGGTATTTCATACTGAATGTTGAAAATATACGGATTAAATATTCAGACTATTAGAAGAGTGAAACAGCAAACATAAGTAATGCTAAGAAAATGCTACAGCTATCAATAGTATCTGCAGTTCTATGAAAATGCTACAGCTATCAATAGTATCTGCAGTACTATAGGTAATGTGTATAGTACATTATAAAGTAGGTAAAAAGATCAAGGTTTGCTGCAAATTATAATGCAACAATAGCTATATGTATACACATCATTAAAAATAAACAACAAAAAGATGTGTGCCATGATCGAGGCCTTAAGGTACAACAAAAAGTGTTTAACACTTGCATAACTAGCTGTTAATAATAATACTCATTTGCTAACCATGTAGGCCAGCTGGACAAATAGTCCCTTTTCAGGGACAACCTGATAGTAATGTCTGGTTAAGTGACTTGCTCAATGTCACACAATAGGCAGCTGAGAGAATCAAACCCTGTCATACAGGGACTACAGCGCACAGCCTCATGCCTCTGAGCCAACTACTGAAGCTTCTTCTATTCTCACTACACATTAATGAATTCCTCTGGAGCCTGCTACAGATTTCATGCATTCTTTATGGAGACAATATTGTACTGACAGCATTAGGGCAATGTTGTACAGACATCACATAAGAACCATTCTATACTAAATAAGAAACTACAACGTGACTTTAAAGCTATCTTGAATTGGCTTCTCAACAAGTTAACAGTCAACTCTCAGGAGTTAACAGTAATATTATTCAGTACAGCCAAAAAACTTCCAGTAAGAATCATTTTCCATCACTGAGCCATCTTGCTTACAAATTCCTTATGTTACAACTAAAAATATGTTTGGCTTGAATTTGTCCAAAAGCAGCATACTGAAAGATGTGTATCAGATAAAAATCTGATACAGAGCTGCGAATATACTTACCTTTGATGTATGGAGGGCAATTGCCATAAATGTTGTGATACTTCAGTTAGAGTATGCATTACCAATTACTGCCCTGCTCTCTAAATGTACCATTAAGCTCCTACAGACAACAGAAAACAAAATTCTCAGGTTTATTCATATCACACCTCCTGTTGAGCATTACTGCCTAACTATGGAAAATATAAGTACTGCTAGTAACATCCAGAGCCACGTTCCTTCTTAATACTCTGACTTTATATTATTGAAAGATAACTATTGCCCTCTACTGAAAAGCCTGATGAATAAGTGAACCACAAAATATGAATTAAGAAATGATGGCACTACTCCGCCTTATAGGCCAAACTGCACATTAGCCTTCTCAGAAAAAGCCTATTGTAAACTTAAACCAGAGCAGTGGAATGAGATGACCAGTGAAGTAAAAATCACTTAATGATTTCACTAATTTCAGAAAAAAGCTAAAAACTCAGTAAAGTAACTGTGACTGTTTTAGAGATATTGGCTAGTATAATACACGACAAAAAATAATAAAAAGGAAGCAGCACATATATACGACCAAAACAAGATCCACCACAGATTTATTCAGTAATCTCAGTAGTCTCTAGCGCTTCGGCTTACGCCTTCAAAGGAGAATACTAACAAGAACCACACAATATGTATTTATACAAAAAAATCACATCAATCAATTAATTAAATATTCAATTAACTAATCATTCCATTATAAAAAAACTTTCCAATTGCATTCTACATTAATACCACCAGGGGCTAAAGTACCATATTTCAATATAAAAATTGTTTCTTTATATAAAAGCTTACTTTTTACATTTTCATCCTTATTAACAATAGAAATGTGTTCTAAAACAGTAGCTAATAAACCACTTGGATTACTATTATGATGGCTTTTAAAATGCATTGCAAGCGGACTTTCAACTTTTTCATTTTTAATGTCCCTCACATGCTCTTGCAACCTTATTTTTAAAGAACGTTTGCTTTCCCCCACATAAAACATTCCACATGGGCACCTTAATGCATATACAATTCTCTCTGTATTACATGAAAAATTCCCTATAGGTTTAAAATTTCTTCCATTTATATTATGAAATGTTTTACTTATATATTGACAAGAAATGCACCTACCACAAGGGTAGGTGCCCATTAAATCCACATTTATATTCAAGCTTATCACTGGGGTAAGAAATCTAGCATGACCCAACATATCCTTTAAATTCTTACCTCTTTTAAATGAAAATTTTACATTTTTTTCAAAGATGTTAATCAAATCTCTATATTTAAATATAGAAGTCCAATAAAATTGGATTATCTGCCTCACATCTTCTGACAATAGATCATAAGTCATTACCATATAAATTTTTCTTAAACGTTTCAATTTCCGATTTCCATCATAATTTTTATTACAATTTTTACCTATCTTACACACATCACTTTTTTTAACCTTATCTAGGGAAGATAACACTTCCCCAACATTATATCCTCTTTTAATAAACAATTGAGATGTTTTTTTCAAGTTCCTTATCAATTTCAGTTGTATTATTACATAATCTTTTTACTCTCCTGAGTTCACCATATGGTAAAGATTTTAATAAATGGGGGGGGGGGGGGTGGAAACTCTGTCCATCTAAAAAATGCAAACCCTCTCCAAATTTACGAAACACTGTGGTAATAATTTTTCCATCCTTACCACCTTCAAGACTAATGTCCAAAAAATTTACTTTATTACCTAACTGGAAGCCATTAAATTTTAAAGAAAACTCATTTTTCTGTAAATCATACATAAAATTATTAACTTCTTTACTGCCCCCTTACAAATAAAAATCAAATCATCTATATAACGATAATATTTCATCACATATTTTTTAAAAAATTCCTTATGATATAGGAATTCCGTCTCAAAAAAAGCCATCATAATATTAGCATACATGGGGGCAAATGCTGCCCCCATGGCTGTGCCTTTAAGCTGAAGGAACAATTGTTCATCAAATACAAAATAGTTATTTTTCAAACAGAATTCTACTAGTTCTGCGATAAAATATGATAAAGGACTATCTCCTAAAATTTTTATTAATGCTCTCAGTCCATATTCATGTTTGATACTAGTATACAGACTTTTAACATCAGCTGTTAGCCAATACATATCCTTACTCCACCTCATAGGTAACACTTGTTCTAAAAAATCAGAACTATCTCTAATAAAAGATTTCTGTTTAACCACATATGGAAAAAGAAAACTATGTAAAAATATACCCATGTTATTCAACAAATAACTACAGGCAGACACAATAGGATGGCCTGGGGGATGATGAATGTTCTTATGTATTTTAGGCAGACAGTAGAACTTAGCAATTTCACAGTTCTCTGTTTTAAACTTGTGCTCTATATCATCTTTTGAAAAATACCCTAAACAATGACCCTTATGTAATAGAATATTAAATTGTTTTATAGCCTCTTCATATTCCTTGTTAGTACATTTCTTATAAGTTTCACTGTCATTTAAATGTTCCAAACACATCTGAACATACTGTGTGTAATGCATTAATACAACTTTATTCCCCTTATCTGCTGGTTTTATAACCAACTCTTGATTTTTACTTAGCCGTTGTAGTGCCTGCCATTCTAATTTAGTTAAATTATACTGAATACACTGTTTATTATCAACAAAATCATTATAAACTGACTCAATTGCAAAATCAACCATTGCTGCAAAATTTTGAATGCCTTCATGAGAAAAAGGTGGAATAAAACAACTTTTAACTACTACTTTAGATGTGTCTAACTTACAATATGCATTACTGTTTCCAAAAATGTCATCTGACATGCAAGAATAGAAACTTTCTTCTGAATCATTTGAAAAAGATAACAAATCATTATTTAAGCCTACAAAGGAAGAGTTGTTATTAACTTTGCTTCTGCTTTCAAAAAAGCAAGCTAAATGTAACTTTCATATAAAGCAATACATATCACTTTTCAAAACATACAGCCTAGGTAAAACAGTGGGAATAAACTTTAAGCCATGATTAAGTACAGAATATGTAGCATCATCTAACGTAAATCCACATAAGTTAACTACATATGTATTATCTATACTCAGTCCATTTTGTTCAGTTCCTTCTGACTCATTTATATCTTTGAAAAGATGGCTGTACCTCAGTTTGTTGTCCATGTCCTTGTTCCGCTGTATAGTCACCACCTCTGTTGGATTCCCTATCTGTATATTCCACCCATTTGTTTCTCCGAAAGGTTTGCTGCAAAAAACGAGAGTCTTGTGCCGCCGGTAATTCCGGAAAGTCTCCCGGTTCACTTTCCCATTCCGTCGAGACGTCCGAGCATGCGCTCGAACCTCCATTATGTTTCTGACTCTCCTGGTCAGCAAATCGAACACCTCTTTGTCGTCTCTTGTTGTTAATTGGACGAAAGAAAGCAGAACCTCCAGCATAATCCTTAATATCATGATTCAGTTTATATTTTTTTGTATTAAGCAGCTCTTTTTCAAAATCTAAGTTTTTGAAGACACTGTTCCATGCGTAAAACACCTAACGCATTGGATAATGTCTCACAAGCAGTTGTTATATCTACTTTCAGTTTAGCTTGTTTAACTTTATCTTGTTCTATCAGAATGCTAACCCATTCAATAGAACAACGATGAGCAGCAGCTACCCATTTCGTATGAAATTTTTTATCAGTCTCATCTTGCATATCAAACGGAGTTGTAGGATTTTTAAAGGCTCGCAAGCCTCGAGGCGTAATGTCTAGCTCTAAATATCTTTGCAAGCTAAGACAATTTAAATGTACCGCCAGTTCTTTCGACATAAGTCTATCTAGTTTATCAAACATGTCTTTTGTTTCTGTAGACGAAGAGTTACCCGCTCGTTGACCAATACCAGAAAACGGATTATCAACTCTTCTTTGCTGTTCTTTTTGTAAAAACTTTTGCCATAAAGTAATTTGTTCATCCTGATTAGTTTGTATATTCATTCTATCACCCATAGATGAGGTATATTGATCCATAGTAGTCTGATTCATCTCAATTGGATCTTGTCTAAAAACTTTAGGCACATTAACTGATGGATCACTGGACATAAAGCAAAATATAATACACAACAAAAAATAATAAAAAGGAAGCAGCACATATATACGACCAAAACAAGATCCACCACAGATTTATTCAGTAATCTCAGTAGTCTCTAGCGCTTCGGCTTACGCCTTCAAAGGAGAATACTAACAAGAACCACACAATATGTATTTAAGAAACTAAGAGTAATGCTACTCAACGCTAGAAGTCTAAACCTCAAGATGCACGCACTCGAAACTCTCCTTAGCATGGAGAACATCGATATCTGTGCAGTAACAGAAACCTGGTTCAGGGGTCCCGAGAGCACCCCAGCACTACCAGGTTATACCTCATACCATGCTTATCGGCCCCAAAACTTGGACCGAACCACAAAAGGAGGGGGAGTATCGATATTCATCAAAGATACCCACACCTCCAGGTTGGTGGCAAAGCACGAAGCATCAGAGACTATCCATGTGCAACTAACAGTGGGTAAAACTGCCTTCCAGTTTATAGCCTGCTAAAGACCACCCTCCCAAACCCAGGAAACCCACTCGGCCTTCCTGAGAACACTGGAAAATATGAAGGTCTCTCCGAACACCATTATATTGGGTGACTTCAACTACCCAAACATAGATTGGGAGCATTACTCTAGCTCCAACACCCTTGCCCAAAGGTTCCTAGAATTCATAAACTCAAATGCTATGGAACAACTTGTTACCACTCCCACAAGAGGGGAAAACATACTCGACCTGATCATCACCAACATGGGGACTCTATGCTCCAGACCAGAAGTGTATCCCTCACTGGTAAGATCAGACCGTAAACTGATCTCACTGGATATTCACATCCTGACCCCACCCCTGCCCAGAAAACCACAGTGAAAAACTTCTCTAAAGCAAATTTCACACTCCTCAAAACCGAGGTGGAATCCTTCAAACCCCCCGGCCCTGTCGAAAATAATGCCCAGACCGCAGAATCCTTTATAAATGCATTCTATGAACACCTTCAGGACTGCATGGATCATGCAATCCCAAATAAAACCAAGACCCAATCCTCCAAAGGCAGATGACCTGTCTGGTGGACCCCAGCCATAAACAAACTATACAATAGAAGGAGGAAGCTACTACATGATAGAGCAAAATCCCAAAAAGGGAAGGCATATCTGATCAGTATTAGCAAAAAACTAAGGGCACTCATAAAATCGTCAAAGGCCAGCTTCGAGAGAAAAATTGCACAGGACACTAAGGATAATCACAAGGCTTTCTTTAGTTATGTTAGGAACCTGGGTGGGAATTCCCAGATATGCTCAGAATTAGTCCAAAATGACAAAAAATACACTGATCCCACAGACATTGCCAACATCCTAGCTGACAGGTTCAGCGCAAACTCCCCCCCCTCCCCACCAAAAGGGCAAATATCTATCCCAGCAGAGTGCTGCCCCCGACATCTCAGATGCTCAGGTGGGAGCCGCCCTCTCCAAAGCAAAAAACACAGCATCGATGGGCCCAGACGGTGCCCCAGGCTGCCCTACATGAACTCCAAGAAGAGCTAAACCCAAACATAAAACTACTGTTCAATCTCAGCCTTACTACAGGATATGTACCCAAAGAGTGGTGACAGCAACAGTGGTCCCTCTCCACAAAGGTGGTGCCTCAACGGACCCTGGAAACTATCGCCCCATAAGCCTGACTAGCTTGGTCTGCAAAGCTATGGAAAGGATCATCATGGACCTCATAAATAAAGATATTGGGGATCTACAGACACTGGATCCTACCCAGTTTGGCTTTGTTAAGGGCAGATCCTGCCTCTTAAACCTGGTTGACTTCTTTGAAACAGTCACCAAGGCCATTGATGAAGGGAAGGTGGTCCACACAGCCTATCTGGACCTCGCAAAAGCCTTCGATACAATACCCCACTCGGGCATTATAGATAAGCTCACCAGCTTAAATATAAACCCCTATGTCACTAGATGGGTTGCAAACTGGCTCAAGGACAGAACCCACATGGTTAGAATTGCTGGAGCCATGTCAGACTCCAAACCAGTTACAAGTGGCGTCCCACAAGGCTCAGTCCTGGGACCTCTCTTGTTTGGTATATATTTCTCGGAGGTACAGGCCAACACGGAAGGACTGTGGCTGACCAAGTTCGCAGATGACTGCAAACTGGGCGCCATAATCGACTCTCCAGCCGACGCAAGCATCCTCCAAAAGGGCCTCAGAAAACAGACAACTGGTGCCAGAGCCATGGCCTCAAGCTAAACGCCAAAAGTGTATAGTCATCCCTTTGGCAAAACAAAGTGCTCACAAATTACCACATAGGTGGTAATCCATTAAGTACAGAAGAAGTAATTAGGGACCTGGGGACCCAAGTTGATAGCAATCTCTCATTTGACAACCACGTGGCCAAAGTGGTTAGAGAAACATTTTATATAGCCCACCTAATCATGAAGGGATTCACATCTAGATTAGGGGAGGTCATCGTGCCTCTTTACTCATCCCTCATCAGGCCCATAATTGAGTACAGTGCCCCTTTTGGAATGTACCTTACCAAACACCTGCAGCAACTGGAAAGACCCCAAAAGTACCTCACCAAGAGGATCAAAGGGCTCAAACAGATGCCATATGCTGCCGTTAAAGAAACTCCAGCTCTACTCAGTGGCATACCGCCTGCTCAGAGGTGACCTGTGCCTGACGATAAGGCCATGTCCAACCCGAATTAAGGGACATGCTGCACCTCAAAAATCCAATCCCATCGAGCTACACGAGAGACTTGAACCTCAGCACTGAAATAAATAGGACATGCTGGAGGGACAGATTCATAACCCAGAGGCTCCCTTCACTCTGGAATAAAATCCCAGTCCAGGTTAGGCAGAGTCCCTCATTGACTCTTTTCAAGAGGAATCTTGATGAGTGGATGGCCATCGTAGGTTTACCCCAGGTATCACTTCTGTGTCACTGTTAGACAGAGGCACAGTATACTAACAACAAAATTAATAAAAAGGAAGCAGCAAATATCCAAAACAACATACGCTCTAGGGCAGGCTTATAAATGCCTAGTAGATACTAGTATGAACCTATGAACCTATACAAAAAAATCACATCAATCAGTTAATTAAATATTCAATTAACTAATCATTCCATTATAAAAAAACTTTCCAATTGCATTCTACATTAATACCACCAGGGTCTAAAGTACCATATTTCAATATAAAAATTGTTTCTTTATATAAAAGCTTACTTTTTACATTTTCATCCTTATTAACAATAGAAATGTGTTCTAAAACAGTAGCTAATAAACCACTTGGATTACTATTATGATGGCTTTTAAAATGCATTGCAAGCGGACTTTCAACTTTTTCATTTTTAATGTCCCTCACATGCTCTTGCAACCTTATTTTTAAAGAACGTTTGCTTTCCCCCACATAAAACATTCCACATGGGCACCTTAATGCATATACAATTCTCTCTGTATTACATGAAAAATTCCCTATAGGTTTAAAATTTCTTCCATTTATATTATGAAATGTTTTACTTATATACTGACAAGAAATGCACCTACCACAAGGGTAGGTGCCCATTAAATCCACATTTATATTCAAGCTTATCACTGGGGTAAGAAATCTAGCATGAACCAACATATCCTTTAAATTCTTGCCTCTTTTAAATGAAAATTTTACATTTTTTTCAAAGATGTTAATCAAATCTCTATATTTAAATATAGAAGTCCAATAAAATTGGATTATCTGCCTCACATCTTCTGACAATAGATCATAAGTCATTACCATATACATTTTTCTTAAACATTTCAATTTCTGATTTCCATCATAATTTTTACCTATCTTACACACATCACTTTTTTTAACCTTATCTAGGGAAGATAACACTTCCCCAACATTATATCCCTTTTGAATAAACAATTGAGATGTTTTTTCAAGTTCCTTATCAATTTCAGTTGTATTATTACATAATCTTTTTACTCTCCTGAGTTCACCATATGGTAAAGATTTTAATAAATGGGGGGGGGATGGAAACTCTGTCCATCTAAAAAATGCAAGCCCTCTTCAAGCTAGAGACTACTGAGATTACTGAATAAATCTGTGGTGGATCTTGTTTTGGTCGAATATATTGGCTAGTATAGATGGCTAAGCCCCACCTAGTCGCACAGTGAAGTGACGTTTATTACATTATGAACATGCATTTTTCATCAGACATTGCTTATGTTTCATTAATCCCTATGCTTGTATATTTTGTATATATAGATCCCTCTGTAACCCTAGTATACTGTACTACAGATTGCTATCCACTATTTCCTCTTTACTGTTCTAGGTTCAGAGGTAAGTACAAGGCTAGCTGCCCTTGCAGGCCATTTTAAGCCTAACCAGTTTTTTTCTTTTTGTGCTTGAATTAACCTACCCCATCGGTTAGAAATTAGCCTTACCCATCCTGTGGTCTAATTATATATATTATCCCTGGTGAGAATAACTGGGATCTTGCCATAGATAATTTGAGGGGACCCATGTATGGGATAAAGCATTTAGAAGCTTCCTGTTTCCATTAGTAGTACAGGGGCGAGTCCTGGGGTAAATGTTTTGTTTCTCATCTATAGATCCAAACTGCACTTCAATATGGACACGGATGAACTTTGTTTTATGTGGATGGGGAGTCTGTTCCAGTGCATAGGTATCCTCTACAAGATATGCTTGTCCCCCAAACTGTTCTGTTGATATGCAGAAGAGGTTTAAATCCCAAGACTGGGTATCACTGATGCCATATGACTTGCTGATGTGCAGTGGGTCACCTCTTAGCAGCCTTTAGGATACCAAGTATACTGACATAGCTTTGAGATGGTCCATATAGGACATGTTGTTTAGGCCTTGTATTATTTTAGTAAGATATTTCTGCGGCTATTCCAGTTGTTGCAGGTATCTGGAGAGATCCCATTCATAACCTTCCCTGGGATTCAGTAACTCCTACACTAAGTGTACACTGTTCTGAGTAAACAGACAACACAGACATAACTCACACCTTCTTCCTCCTAATTTTAGTTTTTCTACTGATATTCTTGCAGCTTTAAATATTGGCAGGGATTTATAAAGGTTGCCACAAAGTGCAGACTACATATACACTTAGTGTAATCTTTCTGAGTGACTGAAAAACACCACAAATGTGATAAGAATGTTCTTGAATACATATTGTGTGCACTTAGTGTAGGCTTTATTGAATCTGGCCCCTTGACCTTTCAAAAAGTCAAAATTTATATGGTCAGGACCGTAGGATCGACTTTTTGTAAAGTCAAACTTCAGAAATCAGCGAAAATCTACATTTCTACAGAGGGCAAGCCCCCCTGCACCCCCCACATCCCCTGCATATTATATACACCAAATCCGAGTTTGCACTACAGTGGGGAAAAGGGCAAATTCCTTGATCCCCACTGTACCATGATCTCCATGCAAAATCTTTGTCTTTCCGAAAAGTTGATCATATGGTCTTGGTTTTCTGAAGAGTTGAGCTTCTGAATGGGACCCACCTGGACAGATACAGGACAAATGGGGCACTATATTCAATGAGTAGCCTAATGAAGGCTGACTAAAGGAGAACAATGACATCCCTAGGTCTAGGCACAATCTCTCTGTTTATAAGCTGTGCAATATAGAAGGACTTTCTTATAATAATGGACACATATTGGTCAAAGTTAGGTTACTGTAAACATAGGTTCCCAAATCCTGAAGAACTGGGTCAGCTGTTAAGGACATACTGTCAGTGTGGGAGTTTCCTGATCTAGATGACTTCCCAAAGGATGCAATAATGCATTTTTTGGCATTTAGTTTCAGTCCATTATTGTGGCACCAGTCACTTAATTGGAAGAAACCTTCCTGCAGGATTGATAAGTCATTTGGGGATTCAATGACTGCTCGTAGCTTGCAGTCATCTACAGACTTAGTCAGCCAGAGCCCTTTGGTATTGGATTTTACTTCAAGAAAATAAATGCCAAACAGGAGAGGCCCCGGCACAGAACCCTGGGGGGACTCCACTGGTTACTGGTCTCTTTGTGGAGGTCATTTCCCCTATTTTGATTTCCTGCATCCTATCTATGAGCCAGCTGACAATCCAGCAGCTGGCTTTGAGTTTATTGCCAATTTATTTAGCTTTTCAACTATACCTGAATAGGGAGTTGTGTCAAAAGGTTTGGCCAGGTCAAGAAATGCAACGTGTACCACTTTGCCTTCATCCACTACTTTGGTGACCTTTTAAAAAACTCACCGGGATGAGTAAGCATGACTTGCCCTTGAGGGATACAAACTGAGAAAGGTCCATTGTTTTAAGGTTCCCTATGTCTTGATCGATTAGATACATGATAAGTCTTTCCATGGCTTTGCATATGAGGCTGGTAAGATGGCTGGGTCTTTAATTGCCTGATTTTGTTGAAGGTCCTCCCTTATGTAGCTGTTTTCCATTTGCTTGATAAAAAACTAGTATGGAGGCTGAGATTGAACAGGGTTGTTAGGGGTGTGGCTAAGTTGTGCTTCATGCTATTTAAGATGCATCTAGGCATATTGCCAGGACCCATTGATGCATTATTTTTAGTTTTTGATAGTACTTTTAGGACTTGGTCTTATATGATAGTTGGAGGTGAGCCAGTTTTAGATATATCTTGAGGTACAGACACAAAGGAGAGAGGGGTAAAGTTACAGAGAAATTTATCAGCCAGGAGGTTTGCTATATTTTCAGCTACAGTGTAGGTAACAAAATTCACAATCATTGCAGCACATTGCTGCATTGCGTTTTTGAGATTACGGACATAACTAAGAATGCCTTGTGATTGTCTTTGCTTGGGTAGCTACTTTAGCCTAAAACTTGGCTTTGCTGGATTTTATTAAGCCTCCAAGTTGTTTATTTATTTCAGAGACAAGGGCTATAACATTTTAGGAATTACTCTTACTTTTGGTCGAGATTATTTTCCTTTTATTATAAATCTTATTTGTATTATGGTTCCACCATTAGGTTTATTTCTTGGGTTTACCCTGCACTTGTTCCTACAGATACATCTATATCTGTGCTGTTGTTTACATGCTGGTATAGTGTGGCGGTGTATGTTTCTGCATATTCTGTGGAGTTAACTGGGTTTGCTGGGGATTTGAAGTTTGTCAATGTATCATTTAGTTGTGGGTAGTTTGTCTTAAAGAAATTTCTAAAAGTACCATGGTAGAAAGGATTTTTGGTTTCAGTGTTTTTTTTTTTTCAAAGGAGACTGCTTTATGGACAGACCTAACAAGTGATGAAGATATGCAAAGAATGGTGTAAGATGCTCTGATATTAGTAAAGACAAGATATAAGATGTTGTTCCACCAGGGGGTACTCTGACTAATTGTTCCAGGGTACTTAATAATGACAAATTCCAGGAATCTCTGTGCTTGTGCAGTAGTGGTGATGTAGGTTTCCTCGTCTATAGTTGGATAGTTTAAATCACCTTTGAAAATGGCACTGGGTTTAACACTTTGCAATTCTAGTTCCTATAGATAGGTGTGGCTTTCTTTTGTCATAGAGGGAGTTCTATAGCTATCTATTATATGGTATGGGACCTTTCTGATGATTATTTGGACATGAAGAAGCTCTAGTGCATCATGCTGCTTTACCAGCCTTGAAGTGAGTCTCTTCTGGATGTAGATGAGACATTTCCACCTTTTTTCTCTCATGCACAGTAGCTGGTCCAAACATGTGGAAGTCATTATAGCCCTACATAACCAAAGTGCTCTGTGTTGTATTTTGGAGGTCTTTGAGGTTTAGACAAGTTTATCTTTAGAACCTCAGCATATGATGGATTATGCGTATTGTGATGGCCTTGGAGAGGTGGGATATGTGGTGTACTGTTGACAAGTTAGGTGTCTGAGTTTACTGTGTGTGAGATTTTTTGCCTCTAAGGATATTATATTATGTTATATTATATTATATTATATTATATTATATTATATTATATTATATTATATATGATACCATAACGTGGCTCATACAGTGGATTATCAATGTCTGCCCTCGTTTCACATTATGGTATCCTATTCACTACTAACTTCTGATAAAAGATTGATCTTCAAACTTATCAGTATTACTCAGTAACTGCTGATTCGGGGACAATTTCTACATGCTTAACACTAATGTAGCTCTTGAAATGTATGTATCCATGCTGCATATACTACTGTTGCTTGATTATACTTTTCTTAAATATGCATTTGTCCGTCGTTCATACTAATGGCACATTGTAATATGTCATGTGTCATCTATTATGTGTTATATGTTATGTTATTTAATTTGTGTTGGTAGATTCAGTTTTTTTTTCAAATTTAATGCTTCTGGTTAACGTGACATTGTGCATTCTCTGTATTAATCTGGTCAGCAATCAAGGTCAAAAAGCAGTAGCAGCTACTCTTACAGAGTGAAAAAGGCAACAGACAAAACAGATTGGAATTATCATGCTGAATTCATGCATGATGCTTTGAGGGGTCCCTCTGTGCATGACTGAAGCAGAATGATTGCATTACTGTTCTCAAAGGAGGAAACAAATGAATATGTGGGATCATTTTGTCACTGCAGTGGCATAATTTAATGCTACCAAGTTAGTGATGCCAGCAATGCAAAGTGAGAATTTCATTTATGATGCTAAAGGGTAATTTTTCAAGTCCTTAACTAAATTTTCTGTAATATTAGCATCTAAACCATCTAAACCCTTTGTGATTAAAATACAGAAAATTAACAGCCTTTACAAAATACAGACCACTCCAGACCTCTTCAGCATGGTTGCTTTACTTTCATTTTTTAATCATTTTTATATGTTTTCTTTCAGTTGTGATCACTGAAAATAAATCATGCTCTGATATAGCTCTCTAATTTGATAATTTTTGTTGTTGGATTGTAGGGCACACACACTTTAATAAAGATGCAAGAAAAAAATGCTTGATGCTTTATGATTGTTTACTTCAACAGATGTTTATTTCTAATAAAATACAGACTCCTTATAATCATGGTATCGAAATTACAAACTAAAATATAAATGTGCTGACTTTTTACAAATAAATTATCGTGATACATTCTAATCATATCATTAAATGTAGCTTATTGCACCACTGGCACGGAAAATATATGCATTGTTATTCATAAGTTTTAAAGTTTATATTTTGAGATAGTGTAGGTTAGGTTCAGATGTGTGGGGGTGGTATTCAGAAACAAACAGTGGAGTGCAATATATGAAATAGCATGATAAATGGCAATGCACAAGTTGGGGGGATATTCAGGGACATGTAGTGTGACCACGCTACTGGAGAAATAGTGCAGAATGCATCTCATGCTAATGACCACATAATGACATGCAAATTAGTGTCAACATTCTAAGGAGAATCATCTTGTATGCAAATTATAAAAATCAAATATGGTATCATGACTTGGAAAAGTATAAAATTAGTGCAATGGGCCATGATGATCATCTGTTGTGAATGCCAAGATGTAACAGTGTAGAGGACTTGCATCATTATTAGCAGGAAAGCACGTGCCAGTTGCATTCTTCAGGTCCGGTGTCTGTCATGTTACTTATAGGCACTATCCATGTCACTCATGGGGTTTCCAGCAGCAAACATACTGTCACCTCCATGACTGGAACATTCTTGACTGCCACGGTGAACATTCAGGCCAACAAAGCAAAACCTCACTAAGTCTTTGTGAATATTAGTTGGAATATTTTGCAGACACCTTAATGGTTATGGACATCAGCTGGGAAAGACCCAGTGTTTCTAATGTATAGCCAAAATGTCCAATTATGCTATGCTGATGAGATCATAAGAAGGTTGAAACATGTATGTCCACAGCTAATGAGGTTTGGCTTTGTTGGCCTGAATGTATCCACAAAGACTTAAAAAGAAAAAAGTAAAAAGTTATGGACATTCAGAAGCCATATAGCTGAAACACTTGATGTCCTTAAGGGGTCATTTGCATATCTGCTACAGCAATTGCAGGAGCATATTTGTTTTTTTACTAACAAGAGAGGAAACAGTCACCACTATGCAGGCACTATATTTTGATTTTCCAAGTTGTTTGCTGTACTGCACTCTCCAGCAATATGGCAACTGTGGATTTTATTCCAGTAAAATGGGTCTCTTAGCACAGTAATTATGATAATAAGGTGATTTAGATTGGTTGTCTCTGAATTGCAGATATACAGTATAGTAATGTGTTGCCAGTAGGGTTGTCACCTGTCAGGAAATGTTCCTGACAGTTGGGAAATCTGGGTGTCTGTTAGGAAATCCAGTAATGGGGAGTACTTGAAAGGTATTTTGAATCATTCTGAAATATAAAACATTTACTGTTTCACTGGGATTTCCTGTCTGCATTCAAATGCAGTATAAAAACAATCATTGTTGTGGTTTATGCTTGTGTATAGAACTATTTGCCTAGGGATCCATATCACCTAAGGCTGCCCATGCAGTCACTGCATATGCATTTGAAAATTGATAGTTCTAGGTGTGCCTTGATAAATGAGGTTTAGCTACCCTGAGGCCAAGGGTATGTTTTCATTAAGAAGGGGATGTGGCTTATTTGTCAAGAAATGGAAGGATGCAAAAGTGGCATCCCTATTTGCCAGCCACTGTTGGTGCTCTGATACTCATGTTTGTCCATTCCCAGACAGGGAAGTTGTGTGCAGTGTGTACATGTGCACAGCCACTGTATACTTGTATTATCACCTAGCCTATGCTATCATGCTGCCCAGTGATATGCGTCACGTAGTGTCTACTGTGTGCTATGATGCACACTGGGCTACCATTTTTCTCCTTATTTAAACTTCTGCAGTGGACATAGCCTCTTGAGACACTCAATTCAGCAGGGCTCCTGAGTGATGAGCAAGATCTATCTACATCCACTGCACAGGGACCATAAGGAGTGACTGCTAGGACAGTATTAGGACTGCCTTTATAACATTCATGCCTATCATCAACATGCCAGGGCCCTGAATAATGATATTGGCATTGCCCGCTCTGGTGACTGGTGCAGGGAAAAATAGAGTGACCTGTGAAGAAGCCATATGGATCTTCATCAATGGGAGGTAGAGGTCAGACAGAGGGAACCACCTTATTATTGTAAGCATTGTGTACTTGGTTTGTCTCTGTACATTACATATATTGCCTGTTGCTGTAATTGCCTTTTGTTGTCAGGGATATGTTATACCGATTACTGTGTTTTATCCATGCAGTTGACCATCAACAGACCCTGATGTCTCTCCTCAATCACTGGGTCTACATACCTCTCCTGGCTTCCTGTTGATTAATTCCAATTAGGGCTGGGGCTGGCAAGAAGATCAAGGCATCCTGGGTTCATGTCATATTGCTGCTGTACATTTTTACTCTTTCTACAGCTTTCTCTTTCCCAGTGAAGGCATGTAACACCCCATGTGTACGATGTGGAATGGGTGTGCTATGCCAAACTGCTCCTCACTTCCATAAGGAGCTGATGTCAGCAAGCTGCCCTGCTCACCCTTTAGGAATCACTCTGCAGTTGGCATGCCTCTTTTGGTCAGAGAGTTCCACTTGCTTCCTGCTGTACTGTACTATTTCAGTGCAGTATAATACACATGTACTAGTCTGTTGTTTATTCTTTTTCCGCAGGATCAGCCATGTACAATGTGAAAGGTGACTTGGATGTCCTGCTGGTGGCATCTGTGACTACCTCTCAAGGAGAATGAATAAAGACTCCTCATCTGAGAGTTTCCTTAGGAGAGGGTCTTCTTATGTCATCCAGTGGGAAGTGCAGTGACTGGGGAGGACTGAGGTAGAGTAGCAGCTAGATGCTGCACTGGGACCCCGGAGCATCTCCTTGTGCAGCTGATTGAATCACACTGCCAGCCAGCCCTGCCCATCTGACTAAAGGTGGTACCTGTCTGTGATGTCAGCCATGGAAGATTACCTCCCCTGTCATTTGTTTGTCTGCATTATATGTTTGTCTACCCCTGCTTATTTAAACCAGCAGTTAACTTTTGGTACCTTCCCCCTTTAATCTAATTAATAAAATGAAACATGGGCACGTGTGCCTGTGAAAAAAAATATGGCCCTGTACTTGGCATGATGCTATTATGCATGCAGTCATGCATTCCTAATTAATCATGGTTGGGTCATGCACTAAATGTTTTGCCCTGTTTCCTGCTGCCCCACCCCACCACCACCAGAATTTCTTTCATATAATGCCACAAAAACTAAACTTAACCAGTGTTATAGAGAACATTTTAAAGTCTGGAGCAAAACCACAAGAGTCAAAAAGCATTTCACTGTGCTATAGCTGAGATAGTCACTAATCCCCAGGTATAGCTTTTGGATATGTATTTACTATTAATAAGACAAGAATCCTTGTATGTAAATGTAAAACTCCATAATGGCAGCTGGTTGCTTGCTCCCAAATACTGTCATAGACCTAAGCTGAAGAATACAGTTGCTCTTTGTTCCTTTTAAGGGTTGCCAAAGACAGTGCTGTATAATTATTTGATTTCTTTCACATTTTCAAAAAATACATGTGCCACCCTATTAATAGTAGTTTGTACAGGCCTTGCCAAATATAGCTGAGATTACAAAACAATTCTACTGAACAATAACTACCCCCATCCTTGGTCACAACCTTGATGGAAGGTAAGTAGTATGCATCTCTGACAGAAATCTAAATGATTTATCACCATGCGGTTGTCTTTCTTTTGTTTGTCACTAGCATGAAACAAATTACTGTACTATCTGTTTGCACTATTTCATTTAAAACCAGGTTGCAGAGGTTTGTCTGAAATGTGTTTATCATCAATGTAACATGCTATAGAGTAAACATCAATGTGTTTAAAGCTGAATGGTTTTGGTTGTATACATCACTGAATGGGGCCCATTATCACTAATTTGGGTATCTGGTACCAAAGCAGGATGTCTTTGTTAGAAGCAATCATACCTTGTAAAACACTAATTAGTTTCATAGCTATGTGACCAACTGAATATTTTGTGTTGACCTTGTCTGTAGCCTGCATATTTGCAAGAAGTACTTCTGGTAGTATCTTTGTCCTGTTTTGTATAATTTAATATGCAGTTTATAACATTCATGTGTCACCACTAATCAAGAAAATGCATGCGTTTTAACACCTACACCATTTAGGAATATGTTTTCCTTAAAGAAGATGTCTGCATGAAATGGACTGGTAATTTTACAATATGGCACCCTGCTGTAAACCTACATGCTGTTTAAGTCTGCCATTAGCTTCATTACGAACCATGTTTTCATGATGTATATATATATATATATATATATATATATATATATATATATATATATATATATATATATATATATATATATATATATATACATACCCTTGGTTCCTGTAGAGCTTAAAACATAACTTTTATTTAAAGGATTAAATGAACTAGTACCTCAGTCAGTTGCATTCTACTGGTTCATACATTCATTCTTTCATTAAATTAATAAATATGTGTTCTATTAAGAAGGGGCCAATTAAATAAATTATTAACTAGTTACTCCTATAATAAATATTACATTAATTAGTTCACAGTTAAGTTGTCTATGAAAAGTGTTAAATTTAAAAATATACCAAGCCTTTTCTGTACCAATATTTCAGAATATTAACATACAAATTATCATTTAATAATTACATTTATACAATATGAAATAAACCAGAATTATCGGAGGCATAATCAGAGACCTTTTCAAAATAAGTGGTAAGAGGGCTTTTATGTAATGTATTCCATATATCCCTTAAATGATGTAAAATCTTCTCCCTTGGACATATTGTCTCCTGGACATATTGTTTGTCCTATGTAATATAAATTACAAGGGCATTCAGGGCAGTAAACTACTGCCTTAGTATAAGTCAAAAACTTTTCACAGGAACACATTTACAACTATTTATAATATAACCGGGTGTAAAATCCCTTTATCTGCAAACACTGTACCCCTTACAATTTCCATCCTTTAGATTTTGCAGTACCTATGCATATACCAAGATGTCCATCAAAGTGGGAGAACTTATATAAGTGATTTCATCAACTAATATCCCATCTGATAAAATTATATTCCAGTGCTTTCTTAATATCTCTAATACACCTTCTACAAAGGGTGCATAACATAAAATAAACTTATTTCACTTCTTTCTTCACTCCCGTCTTCCGCCTACAGTCTGCATAGTGGTAGTAAGCTGGGCTAAGCCACAAAGAACAAATTCAGTTCAGAAACCTCAGTCAATCAATGTGCACAGTCTGCTATGTAAAGGCACTCTTAAAGCTACTATAGTGCACTGTGGAGATATGCAGATGAGGACTACATTACACATATCTAATTGTTTATGATTTAGAATCCCTCACAATGCACATCAAACCTTATACTACAACCAGAGTTACTATTCAGAAAATGAGGGCTACTAAAGGAATGTATATCCTTGCTCTATGCACTGGATATCACTTTCCAGACCCTTCACAGTACCATAGATTCACACAATGAATTTGTACATCTCTGAAAAGTCACAGAGGGAACGTGCCATGTTAAATTATAAGATTGAAAAGCTAGCTGTTAACACCAGTTATTGATATGTATTTATATAGAGTGATAGAAATGTACATGCCCTGTTAGGATAACTTGTTTAATGCAATAAAAACACATAACTTGGGATTGTGCTACTGTATCTAATACAGCAATACTATGCTTTTTCTGACTGTGCTGTGGATATTCTGATCTTCTGTCTACAATCAGTGGCACCACAGCAGGGTATGAAAACTCTGATGGCTGAAATATTAATGAAGCTTTTTGTAAGATGCATATCATTTTGCTCAACACGTGTATCTAAATTTACAAATCGTTGTCTTTGAATTGCACCCCATACATCAAAGTTTACCTTTGTGCAGGTGAGCCATGGCTTTCATTGTCTTTGTCTTCCAGAGATTGCAATTAAACAATGTTGGACTAAAGTTTACATATTAAAAAAGAAAACATGAAAAATACATTTGTCGTGAAATCCTCTTTATTAAAACAAAGTTAAACACTTTTGTTCTTGATTGTCATAGAACTTCATCAGAACTATTTCCTGATGTAATTACACCTCCTTTTTGTATAAAATAATTATCATGTGACATGATTTAATGTATAAATTTAGTCTAAATGTTCATAAAGAATATATATTAAAATAAATAGATACATGTGTAGATTAACTAATTAACTAACAGTAAAAAGGGTTTAATTTTAATACAGAAGGTACTATGACAGCTGTACTGTTTATGTTTTCTTTTTTCGTATACCTGCTTTAGTTGTTTCTAAAGATTACATATTACTCAAATAGATGAAATTGATTTTTGGATGTGAAACTTTACATTAAGGAAGGTAGGTTAAATTCTGCTGTGTACAGGAAACACAAGGCAATAAACTCCTGATAGTACGTACCCAGGTCACAAATATGATCACTTCCTTATGGGAATTTCTACTCGGCTTTAGGCCGTGCATGGCTATTAATGAATGCAGTAAGTATCATAATAAATCACTTGTTGATGACTGGATAGAGGCTGTTCCAGTGAGTTAATAATTCAAGCAAACAGAACAGTAGGATTCAGAAAGGAGGGGCAAGTTAGGAGATAGTGTAAAACTGGCCAACTGAATGCTGAACAGGACACTGACTTTGTCTTCATATACCCACCTTTTGAAGAGAAAGTGATTAAAATTATTCGAAAACACTGGTAAATAATACTGGGCGATGATATTCTGTGAATAACAATTCCTAGTATGCCAAAAATCTCATATAGGAATTCTTTGAGCCTATCAGATAGCCTGTTCACTTTATATACTTTATGTATTTTTCATTGGAATATTTTACTTTTCCTGCTATAGACATCAAAATCTTATAATTCACATGATTTTTATTCTTCTTGGTTTTCTCCTCTAACGTGTAATAAAGTGAATTCTGCTTGACATCTCTCTCTTGACATTCTAAAAATTAGATTAGGTTCTATATCTATTCTTAATAATTGTATTATATTACATTTTTTTACTTATATTTGTTGTATATGTGATGTCTGTTTCAAAGAATGTGTGTAGGACAATATGTTTATCATTATCCTAATGTACATTGTGATGTTTACTAAATCAGACTTTCCAGGTAATCAAATGTAAGATAAAATAAATAAATAAATAAAATTGTAATTAATTGGAAGGATGGTAAATTATGTTGTGGTTGCTCAGTCTGACTTTAGAGATCAGGCTGTCAGCCTTTATATAACAGAAATGCAAATCATGTTTCTAGCAACTGCTATACCATGGATATAGCATGTGGCCTTAAGTGCCCATGCTAATTTTATGTATTGAACAGATATCAGATCAGAGTCCTCATACACCTGGTCATATCATATCAGGAACAGGCCAAACACCATCCCTTTTGCTGAACATTTGTAGAAAGCATATAATGGAGATGAAAAGTGGCTGTGATTTCCCATTATGTATAAAGCAACTGTGCAGGACCTGTATCCAGAAAACATCCACGCTATAGGTAAACAAGAGGAAAAGCTTATTTTTAAGTGTAGGATCATGCCACCAAATAACTTAAACAATAAACTACACATTAAGTATTGATTATAATGGAGTTTTCTGCTGCATTTTTACTTTTGTTTTATTGTCTACTTATGTGCACATATGAGTAGAATCATTCATAATCTTCTGTCCAAGGTGTACATCTGAGAATAAAGAGTATGAGGCTGGTATTAATCTTATTGTTATTACATAATATATCAGAATACAGTAACATTTGTCATTCAGCTTACTTGGAATTGTCTGTAGTCTTTGGAAATTTTATTTCTGCTGCTTCAGCATTATAAGATTGAGATTCAGTATCTTCTAGTTCTGCATGACAGAACTATCACCAGTGATCTGCAGGGTACAGTTGTGATACATGATATATTCTGATGTAAGATGTATTTTCGTGGGTAGCTAGTAATTTCAACACTTATATATAAATTAAACATCTTGTGGAGATGGATAAGGCTATGACTGAAATACACACAAGCTGTAGTACTCCAATACCTTAGTTGTTTGAAATCTATGGACTTGGTCAACAAAGTAATCATCACATGCCATGAATAGCCAGTTTGTGAAAATGATTGTGTTAAATAGTGAAGACTGGAGATGGACCACTTAGGATATTACATAGGTTGCTACTGGTATGGCTATGCTTTATAATTTCATTAAGAGTCCAGTTTTTAAGCTTGAGGTACCACTGCTGAGCCTAATCCTTGCAGTGAACAAGATGAGAGTTTGAAGTCTTATCATTTAAGTAGGTGTTCCTGAAATTTGTGCATCCCTGTTTCAGCTTAGTTATTAAATTTTTGAAATCGATATTGAGATTGACATGAAAATCACATAACTCAGTGGATGTGTTTTCAGGGAGGTATAATGCATTTATTTTACTTCCTTTGTGTGCCACTGCATTTGTTATCACCAAACAGGATTAAGATCCATAGCGATACAACAGTATTTACTCAAGTGTCATATGCCAGTGATCACTAATTCTGTCCCCATTAAGACAAAATGGCTAGCTCCATTTCAATCAGTGGACTGCCACAGCCACACAGATCTTGGTTTGCAATGTTCCAGAACTCTGCAGATTTATATACTGTGGCACAATAGGCTCTGTTGTCTTCTATGACTGCCAGTTTGGTGAATTGTGCTTAAACAAGACAGAATATATTGCCACCTTACCTCAGACCACTATTATTATTTTTTTTTGGTCCTCTCAGACCTCATCCTAGCAGTCTGTCCCCCAGTACTCCAAGTCCATACTGGGTCTTCCAATCATCCTCCTTCCTCCACCTGGACTTACTCTGGTATTGCTGGGGCTGGTCATGAATTCCATTTGCCCTACCCACTCCCTTCCCCTGCCCCATACACTCATCAAATACTTCCAAGGGCAGATCCCCTCTTTGGATCAAGTCTCCCATTAGGGAGTATTATCAATGAGGATATGCCCATTCCTCCTTGCTACTCTGCCAGTTGCCCAAGTCATTAATCAAACCTGGGTTACCTGGACTGTAGTCAAGGCCTTATCTCTCTACGTCACTGGAAGGCTGCCTCACACCATTATTTTGTTTTTGTCCCATCAGACCTCATTCATGTCAGCCCAGTCCCCAGTGCTGTATGTCCATGCCAGATTAACCATTCACCCTCCTACCTCCCCCTGAACTTACACCAATGTTGCTGTGGCTGGAAATGGCCCTTTAGGGTATCCTGGGGGTTTGGCTAACTGTTTTTCCATCTGGTTTTTTTTTTTTTTTTTTTACATTATATGCCCTACCCACATTCCCTGCCCCACATCCTTGTCAGCTACATCCAAGGGCAACTCCTCTCTTTGGACCACACATTCCCTTAGAAAGCATAACCAAAATGTTCCCCCCACCCAAGGACAGGCAGGCCTACCCCTCCCTGCTACTCTGTCAGTTGTCCGAGCTGTTAAATGAATCCAGGCCCACTGGGCCATAGTCAGGACTTTATCCCTCCATGCCACCAGAGCATCTCAGACCTTTATTTGATGAACTGCAGACCCTTTTAAATCCTGCTCAATGTTTCTTAACTTCTTAGTTTAACAAGAGTCATCTTGGTTTTCTACTTTGCATCTCTTCTTTTCTTTTGAAGGTATAACATTTTACTCAAGACTTCACAGTTCCCAGGGAGTCACATATTTGTTCATCTGCCTATTTTATTTTCTGCAAATAACCATTTGAAATGCCTCTTGTTGTGTTATTTTGTAGCTTGCAAATATCAAAACATTTCAGACAACGCATTTACAATGTTTTTAGCAGTTGGTTGGAATTGTAGCTTTGCTGTTTGAAAGTTGTTTGGTAACAATGGGTCAGCTTTTCTACACAGAGCTGTGAATGTCAATTACATCTGAGACCGGTACTTTATAAGTGGTGTACAAATGAGAGTAGCTGTGCATTTCTTAGATTTGTGACTCTTAACAGGCTGTATATGAAGTTTCATATTCATCTTGCCAAAAAAAGAAATATGTATTTGACCTTTTATGACAATGGCTGGGATTCAGAAAAGTAACCACAAGCAGCAAACCCTTTTCACATGTTCTCTTCCCATGGACATGGATGTGGTAAATGCTTTATGTAGCCAAGTGATTCATAGAGCTGCTCTGCTGTGTAAAACCTTACAGCCAAATGCAGTAATTAACTCAGCCAAAAGTTTGTATTCACCTTTCAATGGATGAGATTATGTAAGAGGTAAATTATTGTGTGTGTGTGTGTGTGTGTGTGTGTGTGTGTGTGTGTGTGTGTGTGTGTGTGTGTGTGTGTGTGAGTGTGAGAGAATGGAAGGCTGCCATATCTCTTAACTCCCGCTAGACTAACAAACAGTGAATGAAATAAAGTGGAGGGGGGCACTAGGCAACAGGACATTATTGCACATTACACAAATCCACATAAAAAGTTAGTGGAACAGCAAGCTTTACAGCATGAAAGGCATATGGGGAGAGACACTAGACATCAGGAACACTCTTATATTTCTTAAATCTACTTAAATGTTACTAGAACTCAGTTTTTGCTACATAAATCATACTGGGGACACAATAAATGTAGGGAATTCTAATTTCTGGCATTATTGACAGACTGTAATAGCCAGTGATAGACAGTGGCTGTCCTCAAGATTTCTGGACAAAGCCAAGGGGAACATTAGATGACACCAGGGAGACTTTCTGCATATCACTCTAATCCACTTAAAAAGTTCCATTTTGGAAACAATAAGAAGAATGAAATTCTTATGTCTGGCATTACTGATGGACCATAATCATTCAGAATTTACAAGGGATGGGAAAAATAAGAGGAAACATCAGATGCATTATGTAAACTTACAGAAAGGTAAGTAGTATGACCATGTCTGTTTGTGTGTGTGTGTGTGTGTGTGTGTGTGTGTGTGTGTGTGTTTGTGTGTGTGTGTGTGTGTGTGTGTGTGTGTGTGTGTGTGTGTGTGTGTGTGTGAATGAATGAGGAGGGATTCTGTGCAAATGCATTTCACTGGTTGCCAGCGGTGATTACCACAGTAGAAGCAAAAAAGGGCCTGTTAACACTTAGTCCCTGAAAGATTCAGAGACATGTAGCTTAACTGAAAAAAAGATCTTTCCTCATTGAGGCTAATGTGTCTCTGAATCCCTGGTTTCAACAGTCATTCTTACAAGTCTTTTTTGCCACAACCTTGTTGCTTATGGCCAGGCCTCTTTCTGAATCTTGGCCATTATCATTTTACTGTAAAAAAAAAAAAGTTAAGAGAGCAATAAAGTACAAACTCAACATACAGACTAAATGTGTTTAAATAATGACAAAGAATTATCCAATGTATACAAAATAATATTTTTGAGCAAACACTAAAGGAAAGAGGCTCTTATACCAGTATTTAGTAAATGCTTGCAGAATATGTATCCATCCTTAACCCCCTTTTCTCATTTTTGCTCATGGGGTTGGGGTGTCACTGACACTGACAATCATCTAGAGCCAAGGTTTACACCACAAGTTGGCTAATCCTGCTACGGTAGTTCTCCCATACTGCACACTCACACCTATGTCCAATTTAGAGTGTCCAATCCACCTACTGCATGTATTTGTAATGTGGGAGGAAAATGGAGCACCCAGAGGAAACCCATGTGAATACAGGGAAGATATGCAGCCTCCCCCACAAGGCACCCTAGCCAAGAATCAAACTGGGAAATCTCTTGCTGTGAGGAGAAAATGCTATCCCTTTTGCCATGGTGCATATTGCAGAATATTCAACCGTGTTGTCTTCCAACTGAAAAAAATGCCCTTTTGAAATATATATTTTGTTAGTTTGAATGCTTTTACAGAGTAACAGAATTCACAACCTTAAATAAATGTAACCAAAATGTTTTTACAGAACTTTAACCAACAGAGACAAAATCAAATGTATAGATCTGTATTCCAAATATATGCAGTGTGACTTGCCTCAGTGTATGTGTTGACTGGCTAATGTAAGACCTGCATACCTCATCAGAGTGAAAACTCCAGAGTAGAGCTATGTATTGATACTTCCAAAGTTTGTGTAAAATGTCATCATCTTAACAAACATAGCCTTAACAGTTTCTACTAATATTTGGAAAATACTGCAAGAAAAATCCAGCCAAGCTAGAATTTTCACTGTGTGATACCCTAAGTACCAGTTCTGTAGAAGTAACAAAAGCATTATGAAATACCACAAATTCCATGCACAAAAGTGTCAGAAAGGGGATACGTTAGAAGATTGCAAAGATATGTCCGGCCTGACTTCAGATATTTAGTCATACAATATTTATCACTTCCTCTATGTGCAATCATGGAAAACAAAATGCCATTAAGAATGCTAAGTCAGTTAATGTTATATTTTTCCCCTAATAGATGGAAAGTCTGATATTTGAGAGCATTTGCTGCTTTTTGTGTAATTTTACTTTAACTTTTTAATACCGTAAACTTTGACTGTTGCAGTATATGTGTCATATTATGAGCACGTATTGTTTTTTCTGAAACAAAGAGTTATGAAATAGTAGTAAGAGACAACCTGCACATGTAACTTCATATATTCATTTAGCTAGGCAATTGTAAAATATTATTTACAGAAACCGGACAGTTTTTATGCTTGATATGCAGTTAAATAAGTGATTCCTTGATAGACCTAATATGGTGTTTAGGAGGTCCAAGGATGATACTGATGACTAGTTTATAGTTATTTTCAATTAAGTTTATGACACAAAGATGATTAGGTAGTTATAGATATAATAACTCCTCTATGTGTAATAGGGTCATAGATTCATAGGTGTGTACTAGGCTAATTTCCGTGGTATAGTGCCACCCAACTTTAGTTCCCAGTGCTTCTGTCAAGTAGAACCACTGGAGTTATCCCCGGGGTGAATTTTCTGTTTCCCATCCAGTCATCAAGATTTCTCTCGTAGAGGGTCAGCGAGGTGCTCTGTTTGACATGTATGAGAAGTCTATTCCATAGCATGGGCAGTCTCTGGGTTATGAACCTGTCCCTCCAGCATGTTCTGTTAATTGTGGTAAGGAGGTTGTGGTCTCTGGAGCATGTGATGTGGAGGGATTGGGATTTCTTTAGATGTAGCCTTTCTAACAGAGCTGGGTCAGACATGGCTTTGTAAGTCAAGCAGAGATCGCCTCTAAGTAGGCGATATGAGACAGAGAATAGTTGGAGTTTTTTTGAGTCTGTCCATATAGGACAAGTGTTTAAGGCCTAGGATCCTCTTTGTGAGGTACTTTTGCGGGCTCTCCAGTTGTTGCAGGTGTCTAGTGAGGTACATGCCAAATGGGATGATTGGCCTAATGAGGGAAGACTAGAGGGAGACAATGACCTCTTTATTCCTGGATGCAAAACCCTTAGTAATGAGATGTGCCACATAGAATGACTTTCTGACCACACTGGCAATGTGATGATCATAATATAGGTTGCTGTAAACCTGTGTTCCCAGGTCTCTTATAATGCCTTCTGTGTTCAGTGGACTACCATCAAGGTGGTAATTCATGGGAACCACGTTTTTCCAAAAGGGGATGACGATACATTTTGTGGCATTGAGCTTAAGGGCATGGTTCTGACACCAGTTGTTGGTCTCAGTGAGGCCATTCTGCAAGATGTCAACATCACTTGAGGAGTTAATAATAGTGCCCAACTTACAATAATCTGCAGAATTTGTCAGCCAGAGTCCCTTTGTGTTGGCCTGGACTTCAGAGAAGTAGATGCCAAACAGGAGAGGACCTAGGACCGAATCCTATGGGACCCCACTTGTGACAAGTCAGCAGTCTGATTTGGAATCAGCTACTTTCACACTGTGGGTTCTATCTGTGAGCCAGTTTGCAACCCACCTAGTGATATAGGGGTTGATGAATAGCTTAGTGAGTTTTTCTATGATTCCTGAGTGGAGAATGGTATCAAAAGCCTTGGCCAGATCAAGGTAGGCTGTATGAACCACCTTGCCTTCATCCACAGCTCTGGTAACTGACTCATAGAAGTCGACCAAGTTAAGCAGGCATGATCTACTCTTCACAAAACCAAACTGTGTGGGATCCATAGTTTGGAGATTCCCTATATCCTTGTTTATTAGGTCCATGATGATGCATTCCATAGCTTTGCATATCAGGCTCATCAGGCTAATGGGGCGATAGTTCCCAGGGTCTGTAGTCACTCCTCCTTTGTGGAGAGGGATAACTGTAGCAGTGTGCCATTTGGTAGAGACAAAACCTGAGGTGAGCCTGTGATTGAACAGGGCACACAGGTGAGGTGCCCGTTCACTCTGTAGTTCCTGTAGAACACAGCCAGGGATGTTGTCAGGTCCCATAGAAGCTGTATTCTTGACCTTGGACAGCGCTGCTTTAACCTGTGCAGCAATAATACTGGGTGCCTGGCAATCTACTGGTATTCAAATTGGTCCTTTGGGGAGGGGAGGGGTAAAGTTGGCACTGAATCTGTCGACCAGTATACTGGCAATATCTGTTGGCTCGGTATAGGAGGTACCATTGTGCAGTAGCGCAGAGCAAATCTGGGAATTGCCATGGAGATTCTTTACATAACTATAGAAGGCCTTGTGGTTGTCTTTACTATCTCCTGCAATTCTGTTTTCATAGCTAGCTTTAGAAGATTTGATGAGGGATCTCAACTTTTTGTCCAGTTTGTCCAGTCATGGGACTTCACCTTATTCCGCATCAGTTTCCTCCTTCTGTTGTAGAGTTTGTTTATGGCAGGGGACCACCAGATTGGCTTCCTTTTTTTGGAGGAGAGTGTCTTGGTTCTACTGGGTATGGCGAGATCCTTGCATTTGTGTACATGTTCGTACAGTGCATTGGTGTATGATTTGGCGGTCATACAACTATTCTCCATTTGCATGGGTGCCGTGAATTTAGCCACTCCTATTTTTAGGAGCCCAAAGTTAGCTTTGGAGAAGTTTTCCATGGTGGTTACCTTTGTGGGGGGGTGGGGTGGGATGAGGATTTCCAAGGTGATTAATTTGTGGTCAGATCTAACCAGGGAGGAGATGACTATTAATGTAGAGCAACGGTCACCCATGTTAGTAATGCCCAGGTCAAGGATGTTGCTACCTCTAGTGGGGTTAAAAATGAGCTAGTTCAGGGCATTGGAATTAATGAACTCAAGGAAATGTTGGGCAAGTGTATTGGTACATGAGTAGTTTTCCCAGTTAATGGAGGGGTAGTTGAAGTCGCCTAATAACAGAGAGTTAGGTTGAACCCTAATATTATCCAGGGTGATTAGGAACATGGAGTGTGAGTCTTGGGACTTGGTTGGGGACCTATAGCAGGCTACGTCCTGAATCACTGTCTTACCCATTGTTAGCTGCACCTGAAGTATCTCTGCTGTGTTATGTTGGGCTACCAGTCTGGAGGTGTGCACATCCTTTATGAATATGGAAGCACCACTACCTTTGGAACTTTGATCCAAGTTCTGGGGCTGAAAGGTGTGGAATGAGTTATAGCCTGGTAGTGCAGGGGTACTTTCTGCTGCCTTGAACCAGGTCTCTGTTACAGCACAAATGTCGATGTTCTCCATTTTAAGGAGTGCTTCGAGCGAGTCCATTTTGTGATTTAGACTTCTAGCATTGAGCAGCATGACCCTCAGATTGCATTTGTTTGTAGCTGTTAAGGTGGTAATTTGGTCTTCGGAACACCACCTAAAAAAGGCACTATAGGGGTGGCAAGAGCCTTGGCCAGTATCCGGAATCCCAGGGGTGACAGATGCAGGCCATTTCTGGCAAAGCATCGAGGTCTGTCAACCATGTCATCCCAGGCAGATACTGGATCTCCTTAGAATGACACCAGAAACTTAGCCAGTTGTTGAAATCAGTCATTTTTTTGCTTGTACTGTGGTATCATTATTGGTGATGGTAGGATGCTGCTAAGGGCTAGGGTCATACCTACATTGGCTACATAATCTGAGAGCTCCTCCATGTCTCTTTTTATGTATCCCAGGGAGGTACGTCTCAGATCATTCACACCCACATGTACAATGACAGAGTCATATTTGTACCTGTTGTTGAGTAACCTGAGTGTGTGGATTATGTGATGCATCCTGGCACCTGACAGGCAGCTGACTGTTACTTTCTCCTTATTCAGCCTAGTGAGTGGGACATCAATGTACCTCACTATCGGGTCACCTATGACTAGTGTGTTGGGCATGCTGTTTTGCCTTAGGGGCTTTGGTTGAGTGACACACTGTTTGGGAGAGTTATGTGTCTCGTGATTAGTGTTGTGTTGTGGTGGTCGAGTGTGTTTCTGCCTTGGAGGTCTCTGCTGCTTGGGTAGATTTTTATTGAGAGCCTCTGCGAAGGTGGGTGTGTGGTTTTATTTTTATGTGAAGGCAGTGCTGGTGTGTGTTCTGGAGGACTATGTGTTCCATGTGGTGTGGTGCAAGTGTTGACCTTCTCCTCTTGACCAGCTATTCTGGTCTTGGCTGGAGAGTGTATGGCTTCCAGTTTGGATATATAAATGCATCTCTCGCAAATCTGAGTGTTGGGAGGTAAGAGGAGAGGGTTGTCGGTGTGCATGAGGCAGTTGCTACATTGCCTCAGGATGCCCAAGTTCACCAGGTTAATAGGAGAAAGCACAGGGAACTGACCTTTAGACATGCCTGGAGGAGTGGACATTGATAATAAGTACTGGATCTGTTTCCTTGTAGAACATTTAGTGCTCGTAGCACTTTTGTGTACTACAGCAATTGCTACAATAAGTCTGGTAAAGTGCTAGACTAATAAGCTAGTATAAGTGCAGGAGAGGAGAGAACTAGTAGATCTAAAGGACAAATTGAAGATCAGACTTTGGCACTGCTCAGGAGCTTACAAACAGTCCTGGATACAGCAAGTCTGTATCTGGACTAGACTAGTTACAGGAAGGGCGGGAAGCAAGCGCAAACACAGGCTTTTAAATCAAAAAGTTGATAGAGATGGAAAAAACTGCCCAAACGCCCAGAAACCACAATGTCTGGGCCAGAAACCACTCCTCTTTTGGTAGATAAGCTACCTAGTACTTACCACTCCCACTGATAAGCTAAAAGGCTTCCCCCCAACACAGAAGGGCTTGGGGGGCTCAGAAGCTTACAGACAGTCCTGGATATAGCAAATCTGTATCTAGACTAGACTAGTTACAGGGAAGGGGAGAAACAAGTGCAAATGTGGGCTTTTAAAACCAGAAAGTTGAAAGAGATGGAAAAACTGCCCAAACAGCCAATAAACCACAATTTCTGGGTCAGAAACCACTCCTCTTGTGATAGATAGGCTACCTAGTGCTTACCACTCCCACTGATAAGCTAGAAGGCTTCCCTCAAACACAGAAAGGCTTGGCGGGGGGGCTCAGAAGCTTACAAACAGTCCTGGATACAGCAAATCTGTATCTGGACTAGACTAGTTACAGGAAAGGGGGAAACAAGTGCAAATGTCGGCTTTTAAATCATAAAGTTGAGAGAAATGGAAAAAACTGCCTAAATGGCCAACAGCTACAATTTCTGGGCCAGAAACCACTCCTTATGTGGTAGATAGGCTACCTAGTGCTTACCACTCCCACTGCTAAGCTAGAAGGCTTCCCTCCAGCACAGAAAATCTAGGGGGCTCAGGAGCTTACAAACAGTCCTGGATACAGCAAATCTGTATCTGGACTAGACTAGGTTCATAGGTTCTTTGGTTGGTACTAGGCTATCAGCCCTAGGGCCTATACAAGCCTAGCCATAGCAATTCCTAGTTACAGTAAAGGGGGGGGGGGCAAGTGCAAATGTGGGCTTTTAAATCATAAAGTTGAGAGAGATGGAATAAACTGCCCAAACAGCCAACAACTACAATGTCTGGGCCAGAAACCACTCCTTATGTGATAGATATGCTACCTAGTGCTTACCACTCCCACTGGTAAGCTAGAAGGCTTCCCTCCAACACAAAAAAGCTTGGGGGGCTCAGGAGCTTACAAACAGTCCTGGATACAGCAAATCTGTATCTGGACTAGACTAGTTACCGGAAAGGCAGGAAACAAGCTTAGAATAAATACATGAAACAAGGAGACCAGACTGATATTAATCAGTATACATTTACAGTTAGTCATTGTCTTACATTATGGATCATATATTTTAATTACTTACATCTAAAAAACCAAATCAATGTGTTATCTGGGTAACAAATATGTAAATTCAATTTAAAAATAATTAAATTCCTTATATATGCAACTAGCCATATAATGGACTTGCTTAGATAACCATTAAAATCTGGATTTCTGAGCACCTTATCAATACCAGATGCTCAGGTATGGGTACTACTGTAGTTAAACATATTCATAAATGAAACATCAGTTAACATATACAGCAAAGGTGGAACAGAAAAACTCCTTTTGAAGGAAACAACATATATTGTCAAACAATGGACTATCTAGTCCTGAGAATAAAAGTTGACATTAAATGAGCAGCTGTTTTTTAATAGATTTTTCCTGATTACTTGAAAGGGAAATGAAATCAGTAAACTATTCATTTAAGTACTATTTGTGTTAAACTGCACCTTAGTGTTGTGACTCTACCTGTCCCCTTCAAGGCTTATAACTAGTAGCCAGAAACTTGTTTACATAGGCTAGTCTGTTTTTAATATTCACTAACAGCATAGTGCTGTATTTAGTTTGTCAGCATGGTGCTGTTCCTGTAGGAGATTCCATCCTGAGACACTCTGATGCAGCACTAACCAGGCAGAAGAAGTAGTGGGTCATGGTCAGTTGTCTATCAGCATCCAGGATTTGCCACATAATACATGCACTTAAGTCCTTGCACCACATGTACATGTATGACACAGTCATAGTACAAGAGGGAATAAATTACCTGAGATGTACCGCCCAGGACTATATGAAGAGGGATGTGATGGAGCTCTCAGAATATGTGTGAGAGACTGGTATGAACCAAGCCCTGAGCAGCATTTTACCTTCACCTATAATGATGCCACAATATGAATAAACGATTATTGACGTCAACAATTGTCTTAGCTTCTGGTGTCATTCAGAGGGGTTACAATATATGTATCTGCCTGGGAGGACATGGTAGACAATCCAAACTGCTTGCATCTGCCCCTGGCAGTACTTTTGTACACTGGCAAAAACCTTATCCACCTCATAATGCCTTTTTTTGGACAGCGTCAGTATTCAAAAGCTTCCAATATAACAAAACAAAATTCAATTAACATGACTGTATTGCTGCTCAAAGTTAGTAACAACAACAACAAAAAAACACTATCTCTCTACAGGCATTCCTGACCCTAGAATGGATCAATATAAGCATTGTCATGGAGACTGGTTTGAAGAATATTGAAAGCACCCCATCAGTACAATATTTCAATGCCTACCGCACATTCATCCCTACTAAACTAAATGAAGGCACTAAAGGCAGTGGGATCTCTTTATTTTTAAAACAAAATTGCATCCCTAGACTTGTTTGGCATGATAATGACCTAGAACTCCTCCTTGTTCAGTTTACCATTAACAAAATCCCATATCACATAGTAGTTAGCTATAGGACCCCTTCTATGAGCCCTTGCTGTATACCTCCTACCTGACTAGTTTGAAAGCCTTAAGCATTTTGCCAAGCACCATACTGTTTGGAGTCTTTAACTACTCCTCCATCAACTTTGAAATCTTTATAGCCTCAAACATGTATGATCAGAGATTTATGGACTTAATAAATACAAATTTACTGGGCCCACTTGTCTGCACCCCTACCAGGGGAGACAGAATCCTAGACTTGGTTCTTACCAATATGGGACAGCTTTGTTCCCCACTAGCTCTAGCAT